>NC_135969.1:16335619-16493119 GCF_053455715.1 Rhinoraja longicauda | reverse complement strand
TGGTTTTCCCTGGGTGCTCAGGTTTCCTCCCACACTCCAAAGATGTCCAGGTTTGTAAGCTAATTGACTTCGTTAAAAATTGTAAATAGTCCCTAGTGTGTAGGATAGTGTTAGTGTGCGGGTATCGCTGGTCGGCATAGACTCGGGGGTGGGGGTTCAAAGGGCCAGTTTCCGTGCTGTATCTCCAAACTAAACTAAACAATGTGCCAAGAAGTTTGTGTGTACAGGAAGATCGCAGAGTAAAATCATCTTTGAATAATCTATTGAAGTGGCTCGTACCACAGCTAAGAAGGAACCAGTGGATGTGGTGTGTATTTTGGATTTTCAGAAGGCTTTTGGGAAGATCCCACACAGATGGTTAGAATTTGTGGGCAATATATGACATGCATTGCAGATTTTTTAAACAGGGTTAGTAGCTTAAATGACGGGATGTGAAATGATGAAGCCTGAGGAAGGAACTGCAGATGCTGGTTTAAACCGAACATAGGCACATAATGCTGGAGTAACTCAGTGGGACAGGCAGCATCCCTGGAGAGATGGAATGGGAAGAATGGGTCTGAAGAAGGATCTTGACCCGAAACGTCACCCATTCCGTCTCTCCAGGGATGCTACCTGTCTCCAGATGCTGAGTTACTCCAGCAGTTTGTGTCTATCATAACCTGAAATGTTGTGGTCAGTAAAGTTAAAAAAGCATAGGTTAAATGTATGCATTGAAATTTAGTTTGGTTTGGAGATATGGTGTGGAAACAGGCCCTTCGGCCCATCGAATCTGCGCCGACCAAACGATCACCTACTATCACTATCCTACACACGGTATAATTTTTACGAAAGCCAATGAACCTACAAACCTACACGTCTTTGGAGTGTAGGAGGAAACCGTAACACTCTGGGAAAATCCATATGGTCACTGGGGGAGCGTACAAACCCCATACAGACCAAAGATACTAGAGGAACAAGATGTACCACTCCGTTGAAATCGCCTATACTGAAGTGTAGTGCGCAAAGGAGCCATTTTAGTAGGCAAAACTACATAACAGTAGGTCTGTTATGCCTCTCGCAGTGTAATCAGTGTTTTGGGGGAACATTATGTGTGATGATACAATTAAAATGCAGAATATATCTCATCCATCAATTCACAGATTTTTGTTATTTTTCTTTTTAAATGTTTCTGCAAGTTTCTGCCTACTAAAATGGCACCATGACGTACTACGGTTTTTAGGGTCGAGTGGTCTATCTTATTCCTCTAGTATTTTTGATACAGACTGCATCCGTAGTCAGGATTGAATTTGGGTCTCTGGCTCTGTAAGGATGCAACTCTACTGCTGTGCCACCATGCTGCCCCTGTTGTGTAATGGGTTAAATGCTGAGGAGTTAAATACTGTGTCCAATTCTAAAAGGCTGAATTAAGTACTCTGAAGGACTAAAGGTTAGTGCAGTTAACTACTTGGGGAGATGGGGAGTTAAATATTTTAAGGAGACTGTGTACATATTTTTAAATGGTTAATTATTACTATTTGATAACAATTTTGTTCAGATCGGAGTCTCATGCTCCTGCAGTTGTATGAGTGCATTGGTTAGCCAGTTTAGTTTAGACATACAGCTTGGAAACGGGCCCTTTGGCCCACCGAGTCCCTTCGGCCCACCGCCGACCAGCAATCATCCATACACTGGTTCTATCCCATACACTAAGGACAATTTACAGAATGCAAAATCAACCTGTACACCTGTACGGCTTTGGAGGGTGGGAGGAAACCGGAGCACCCAGAGAAAACCCACACGGTCACAGGGAGAACGTGCGAACTCCACATGCAGACAGCACCCATAGTCAGGATCAAACCCGGGTCTCTGGCTCTGTAAGGCCGTAACTCTACCGCTGTGCCACTGTGCCGCCCCTCTGCAAAGTCGCGCTTTCATTTATCCAACAAGGACGATTTATCTTCTGTATCAAGATTCTACTGAGGCAGTCCCTTGGCATGGATGATGCCCTTGCTCCCACTGTGGCTCAATGGTGCCTGATGAGGGGATGTGGCATCTGCCTGCTTCTCCACTGATGAGGCAGGGGGTGGTCGGTGGGGTGGGTGGGTGCGCAGTTTGTGTAGCATTTGTCATTCTATCATTTGCGCTGGGTTTCTGTCCGATTCCCGATGCATGGACTCGAGTTGTCAACACAATCTCTCACTTTCTCCACCTTGAGTAGCAACTGACCAGGAATTCCCAAAATTTAGTGAATATCACATCTCCTCGTAAGTCTTAGGAGCAGAATTGGGGCATTTGGCCCATCAGGTCTACTCCACCATTCAATCATGGTTGATCTATCTCTCCCTCTCAACCCCGTTCTCCTGCCTTCTCCCCGTAACCCCTGACACCCGTATTGATCAAGAATCTGTCAATCTCCACGTTAAAAATACCCAATGACGGCCTCCACAGCCGTCTGTGGCAATGAATTTCACAGATTCGCCACCCTCTGGCTAAAGAAATGCCTCCTCATCTCCTATCTCAAGGCACTGTGTGTGTGCATTTGTCATGTGTATCTGCTTCCGTATACATGTATGTGAATGAGCACATAGTGTATGTGTGTATATGTCCATGCCCATGTGTGACTATATCTCTCTCTCTATGTGCTCATTCACATACATGTATACGGAAGCAGATACACATGACAAATGCACACACACAGTGCCTTGAGATAGGAGATGAGGAGGAATTTCTTTAGCCAGAGGGTGGCGAATCTGTGAAATTCATTGTGATATATATGTGATATATATATAAATATCAAGATAGAAGAGTATTTTACAGTCATATGTCCCAGGTAGAACAATGAAATTCTTACTTGCGCAGCACAATAAAATATGTGAACATAGCATTCCGTAAACAATATAATAAACAAGAAAAAAAGTTCAGTGTGTGTGTGTGTGTGTGTGTGTGTGTGTGTGTGTGTGTGTGTGTGTGTGTGTGTGTGTGTGTGTTGAATGCCAGTACAAAGACACTTGTAATCCATTTCCTCACTTTGTGTGTGTGTGTACGTGTGTGTACGTAGGATGAATGCCAGTACAAAGACACTTGTAATCCATTTCCTCACTTCCTCTTCCTTTTTTTTAACTATTAAGCTGGGCTGGAGATTGCTTCCCAGGTGGGCAATGGCACAAAATGCATTTTTCACAAGCCTGTCGACTCTTCCGGTTACACTCGACCACTGAAGTGAAGTTTGTGACTCCCAATAGAAGGCATAATGGCTTCCACAGATGAGCTGGCAGAAGTGCTTTTGCAGATGTGGGGGGGGGGGGGGGGGGGGGCAGGATTGTCCTTTAGTGCCCACAAGGTTCTGATTCTGTAGCATTCAGATGTATCCAGGGAAACTAAAGTTGATGGAAACATTAATGAATTCTATGAGACTTTATTGTCATATGTACCTAGGTAGGTACAGTGAAATTCTTGGTTTTGCATAGAACCCAGTAAAATCACAGCAGACCTCACCTGGGCAGTATACGTGTGTCGCCACATTTCTGGCGCCAACAAAGTTACAAAAAGTTAATTGAACAGTTTTATCCAGGGCTACGGTCTCACGTGGCAGCAGCCCCTCCCCCCCCCCCCCTTCCCCCACCGCCCCCCCCCCCCCCTCTTAGTTGCTTCTTTAGTGCCAAGTGCGTACGACTGTAACTGACAATGAATAACGCTAGAAACCCGGGTTCGATCCTGACCTCGGGTGTTGTCTGTACGGAGTTTGTACGTTCTCCCTGAGACCATGTGGGTTTTCTCCGGGTGCTCCGGTTTCAAAGACATACAGGTTTGTAGGTTAATTGGCTTGTGTAAAATTGTCCCTAGTGCGTCGGATGAAACTAGTGTCGGGGAATGGCTGGTCGGCGCAGACTTGGTGGGCGGAAGGGGCTGTTTCAAGTCAAGTTTATTTGTCACATACACATACACGATGTGCAGTGAAATGAAAGTGGCAATGCCTGCGGATTGTGCACAAAAAAGAATTACAGTTACAGCATATAAATAAAGTTAATAAGTTACTATAGTGTAGACAAAAATGTAGTCTCTGGGGTTATAAAAGTTGACAGTCCTGATGGCCTGTTTCTACACGGTATCTATGAAGTCTAAAGATTAAGATGCAAGAAATCCATGGAGACATGGTCCTTTGGATTCAGAACCAGTTTGCTCATAGAAGACAGAGGGTTGACACACTGACTCTGATTCTAACCTCACTATCTGTTCATGGGAGCCTGCTGTGTACAAACCTCTACCTAATCTCCTGCATTAGGGCAGTTACAACAGTTCAAATGAATTTCCTTTCCTGGGAAATTCAATGTCCAAAGACGTGCAAGTTTGTAGGTTAATTGGCTTCTGTAAAATTGTCCCTAGTGTGTAGGAAAGGACTAGTTCATAAGTCCGCAAGTTCTAGGAACAGAATTAGGCCCTTTGGCCCATCATATCTACTCCACTAATTCAATCTTGGCTGATCTATCTTTCCCTCTCAACCCCATTCTCCTGCCTTCTCCCCATAACCCCTGACACCCGTACTAATCAAGAATTTGTCAATCTCCGCCTTAAAAATATCCATTGACGGCCTCCACAGCCGTCTGTGGCAATGAATTCCACCGATTCACCACCCTCTGACTAAAGAATGTCCTTCTCATCTCCTTTCTAAAGGTGAGGGTGATTGATGGTCGGCGTGGTCTCAGTGGGCTGAAGGGCCTGTTTCCCTAAACTAAACTAAGAGGAATTCCTAAGCAAAGGTGGATACCCATGAGGACCACGGCCTGCTTGCTATAAATGGGAGATAACCTTGCTGCCATTTACTCCGTTTTGCGAATTTTCTCTTTGTTTTGTGTTCGGTTTGCCAGCTTACAGTATTGCAAGTGTTGGGTGGAAGCCAAGGGTTAATTCATTCATCGTCAGCAAGATGCCTTTTAATGCCAAGGCTTCCTAAATAAACGAACTGTTGTTGCATGAACTGGTGTAGTGGCATGTTAGCGTACTGGTCCTGGAGGGATATCAATGGTAGGTCACGCCGCCTCCCCCAACTTCACTCCTCCCCTTATTCCCACCCCTGCACCAGACACGGGGGCCACGCATATCCATTTGCAGGTTGCAGGGAATGATTGAACGTGTCGCCGACACCTCCCGATCTGCATGGTTCAATGCACCCGAGAGAGGCGCAACTATTTACGCCTTCAACAGAGGGCATGGAATTCCTTCAGTATGATGTGCTGTTTAATGATGCAACTGTTGAGGCTAATGCCTGGAGGTCTCAGTTACTTTGTTAAATGCGGTTGTTTGAGGGTCGAGTGGGTCTTTGGTCATGCTCAGATGGCCCATGGTTAACCTAGTAATGGTCAGTCACCTGATATCCACTGAACTTTGCTAACAGAGTCATAGAGAGATACAGCGTGGAAACGAGTCCTTAAGCCCACCACGTCCACGCCAACTGTTAGGAAAACGTTTACACTAATCTTGCCTGACCCAATTTATTCTCCCCATATTCCCATCAATCTCCTCACCACCATCACCCTACGTCTAGGCTCAGATTCAGGGTCTGTTTCTTCCCAGCTATTATCAGGCAAATGAACCATCCTACCAATGACTAGAGAGCAGTCCTAAACTACTATTTACCTCATTTGAAACCCTCGGACCAGTCATGATCGGACTTCACTGGCTTTATCTTGCACTAATTGTTATTCCCTTTATCCTGTATCTGTACACTGTTGACGGCTCGATTGTAATCATGTACAGTCTTTCCGCTGACTGGTTAGAATGCAACAAAAGCTTTTCACTGTACCTTTGGTACACATGACACTACACTCAACGCAACTGGATGCAAGGAGTCATTTATAGCTGCTTACCAATCCACACGTCTTTTTGGGGTATGAAAATGAAACCGGAGCACCCAGAGGAAATTGATGTGGTCAAAGGAAGAACGTGAAAACTCCACACAGTCAATGCTGGAGGTGAGTGGGACTGTGGGGCAGCAGTCTTGCTAACTGTGCCACCAGGTCACTTACCCGTTATTCACTTCATCAAAACCCCCCTACTGAAAGATGACAATTCCCACTTATATAATTGTTATAATTTACATGGTGACTCAGTAACAGTGAATTCATTGCCACAGAGGGCTCTGGAGGCTGTCAAAGGATATTTGTAAGGTAGAGATTGATAGATTCTTGATTAGTACGGGCGTCTGGCGTTGAGGGGAGAAGGCAGGAGAATGGGGTTGAGAGGGAACGATAGTACAGCCATGGTTGAATGGCGGAGTAGACTCGATGGGCCGAATGGCCTAATTCTGCCCCTACAACTAATGAACTCATGAACAGTGGAATGTCACAATGGACTCTAAACTGCCTAAAATATAATATGGGTTTTCTTTTTTTTTTCCTGGCCTTCCTGGTGATTGATGGAAATGTTTAAGCCTACCGTATTCATAGAGAAGTTAAACTATTTTGCCTTAAAGCACCCTGGAGTGTTCAGCTCTTAATTCCACTGTGTACTCCGTATCCTTTCAAGCTTCCTCCGTAATGGTGTGGCCATGTAATGTTCAATCCCAGCGGTCCATGTAATGTACTCCACTAATGTTTGTAACTCCATATTTGTTGTGCCATGTGCATTTTTTTTTATGGCCCTTTCATTAAATCGCATCTGATATATTTCCCAACGAGCTGCTAACTGTTGCGGTTCTCTGTAATTACAGGATGTGAGATGCGATACACTGTGTCCCTCTTGAGCCTTGTTCCTGGGTTGTGTGGCGTAGAGCCTGCCTAAAAATCAGTAGAGCCTGCCTAAAAATCAGCAGAGGACGATAAATGAACAACGGCTCGATTTATTGTCCTGGTGTTCAGCAGGCCAGCCGCTACTAACAGTTACAGTTTGGCACGCCAACCCTTCCAGTTCCACTCCCATTGATAACACACCAGCACCAGTGATGCAAACTAGTTAACGTTAGTTTAGTTTATCATCACGTGTACAGAGGTACAGTGAAAAGATTTTTCTTTGGACTTTAGAGATACAGCGCGGAGACGGGCCCTTCGGCCCACCGAGTCCACTCCTCGCTGACCAGCGATCAGCCCCGCACTACAGGCCCAGAGCCTTCAAGCTCATACGTTAAGCCATAAACTAAGGTATTGGCCAATTCACCTTTGGAGATACAGCGTGGATACAGGATCTTCGGCCCTCTGAGTCCACACCAACCAGCAATCACCTTGTTCACAGGCCCAATCCTACACACCAGGGACAATTTACAATTAACAGAACCTAACTAACCTACAAACCTGTACATCTTTGGAGTGTGGCAGGAAACCAGCGCACCTGGAGAAAACCCACGTGGTCACAGGAAGAACTTACAACCTCCGTACAGACAGTGCCCATGGTCAGGATCGAACCCGGGCCTCCGGTGCTGCAATGCAGCAACTCTGCTGGTGCGCCAGAGTGTGATATCGAGTCAGCGGAAAGACTATACATCATTACTATCAAGTTGTCTGCAGTGTACCGATACAGGATAAGGGGAATAATGTTTAGTACAAGGTAAAGTCCAACTAAAGATAAACCGAGGGTCTCCATTGAGGAAGGTGGAAGGTCATGATTTGCAGATTCAATGTGAACAGGCCACTTCTGGGGAGATAATTCTCTTTGATATCATTTAACAAGGAATGAGAAATGGGCAACATCAACACAACAGGGGTCTGGCTTGTGGTGTCAGGCCTGGCTCCGAGACACAGCGGGGAAGGGAAAAGTCAGACAGAGTCAGAGCGATATAAGACTCGGGAGCACAGACAGGACCCTCTGTCTAATAGTTCAGTTTAGTTTATTATTCTCGTGTGTACCGAAGAACAGTGGGGAAAGATAGAGGTGCCAACTCAGTGTAGCGGACACCCGGGTTCAATCCTGTCTCTGGGTGCTGTCTGCACGTTCTTTCCTGTGGCAGTGTGCATTACTCCTTGGGGTGATTTAGATTTCCTCCTGCATCCCAAAGATTGGTAGGCTAATTGGCCACCGTAAATTGCTACTAATGTGTAGGTGGGTGGGAGGGGGAGTTGATGAGAATGAGGGGAAAAAATGGGATAAATGTAGCTTTAGTGTAAATGGGCAGACACAAAATGCTGGAGTAACTCAGCGGGACGGGCAGCATCTCTGGAGAGAAGGAATGGGTGACGTTTCGGGTCGAGACCCTTCTTCAGACTTGTTCAAACTTCTTCAGTGTAAATGGGTGTTTGATGGTCAGTGTGGACTTGTTGGGCCAGAGGGCCTGTATTTGTGCTGTATGACTGTGTTACATATTAATATGAAGAATTAGAAGAAGCAATATACTAGAGTAAATAAATGGAAACCTGAGGGGTAAAGATAAACAGAGGTTACGCCAGGTCCTCTCTCCTGTGGGGGAAAAAAAAGCCCCGGGTTTGATCCTGTCTGTACAGAGTTTGTACTTTCTCCCTGTGACCACGTGGGTTTTCTCTGGGTGCTCCGGTTTCCTCTGATATTCCAAAGACGTGCACCTTTGTTGGTTAATTGGCTTCTGTAAATTGTTCCTAGTGTGTAGGATAGAACGGGTGATTGTTGGTCGGTGTGGACTCGGTGGGCCGAAGAGCCTGTTTCCACACTGTATTTCTAAACTGAACTAAATTAAATGCCAAATGCCTTCTTCACCATCTTGTCCACTTGACTTTGCACTTTTAGGGAGCCATACTCTCCAGGGCTCTCCAATTTACTGTATATGCTTTGCACTGATTTGACAAAGTGCAACTCACACTGTCCAGTCTTCAAGTAGACCTGTAACTTCATGTAACCCTTGCATCCCCTCTCTCTCTCTCTCTCTGTCCCTCCCCCACCCCCAGTCATCATGCTAGTTTCACTGTTGTCCTGTTGAGTGTCTGCAATACTCATTATCACCTACCCCAGAGCCAACAGTCGACCATTGTGGGCTCTAGCTTTCCTTGATCACCGTTGCTTTTTGCATATCTTTCATTCATTTGTTCTATTCACCTTCTACATCTTTCCCTTTACCTGACTCTCAGTCAGAAGAATTATCGCGACCCGAAACGCCACCTATTCCTTTTCTCCAGTGATGCTGCCTAATCCACTGGGTCACTCCAACTTTTTTTGTCAATCTCCGGTGTAAACCAGCATCTGCAGTTCATTCCTAAATGATGATTATCAGACTATCCAAAACTCTTATCAATTGCAGCCTGAAATATATTCCCAGTAGCTCCTCTGGGACAAAGAATATCAAAGGTTCACACCACACGTGAATAAATGTCTTGCATCTTAATCCTGAATGGCTGACCCTTCACCCAGAGCTCAGTACTGCTCAGCCAAAGAAAAGTTCCCAGAGTTGTCTTTGTTCTGTCTGTTTGTTGCTGTGAATTTGGTTTCCTTGAATTTCATAGTTTCAAGACAAATTGTCTAAAGATTGCAACTGGCTTGATCTGGCACCCACTTCCTTGATTACTTCCCAGAATATTTCTACAGCACTCTTCATAACTTTGGGCACCGTAAAGCATTCTGCAGCCAATGAAATATATAAGTGTAGTCAATGCTGGATTTGTAGGCAATGTTGGGTTGACCCTGTACAGGTAGCTCCCACATCCTGCAATGTAATAACGATCTCCTAATCAAGCTTTAGTCAAGTGGAGTCTGTTGTCAAATGCACAGATATAGTGAACAATTAGACCAAGTGGACCCGTTAGGCCCAAACCTCTCCTGCATTGGTGCAGTACCCTGTTCTCCCCCTCCCCTCTCTCCTTAACCCCCTCCCCTCTCCCTTCTCCCCCACTCCCCACTCCCTCCCTCCTCCCCTCCCCCTCCCCTCCTTTTAAATTTAAAAATGTGAATAACTTTAAAAATGTAACACCGATTTCAATAAAACTACTTTGCATTATCACTAAAGTGACAATGGTGAGTAAGGTGGGCCTAAAATTGTCACGCTATCGTGTACCGTTTTGGCTGAAGTTCAGTCACAAACAAGATAACAAACGAGAGTTTTAGTATATGGATGAAAATCTTGTTGCTGCAGCATCTTAGGCAGATATGCACATACTTGGCCAATAAACTCATTCATTCATTTATTCATTCAGATAGTCTGAGACAACACACAAAAAGCAGATCATGTTCTGAAGAAGGGTCCCGACTCGAAACATCACCTATTCCTTTTCTCCAGAGGTGCTGCCTGACCTGCTGAGTTCCTCCAGCAATTTGTCTATCTTTGGTGTAAACCAACATCTGCAGTTCCTTCCTACTCCTCCCCAGGTGGTTTGCCGTCCCCAAATTAGACACGTGAAAAAACTGCAAAAGGCTGGAGACTAAAAATCAAAAGTGGAAATAGACAGCAGGTCAGGCAGCATCTGTGGAGAGAGAGAGAATGCTTCAGTTTGATGATCTTTCATCTGGATTCCACCTCATTTGTACGGTGAGCGTTTGATTGCAATGGGCTTGTACTCGCTGGAGTTTAGAAGGATGAGGGGGGACCTAATTGA
Source organism: Rhinoraja longicauda (assembly GCF_053455715.1). Taxonomy (NCBI): domain Eukaryota; kingdom Metazoa; phylum Chordata; class Chondrichthyes; order Rajiformes; family Arhynchobatidae; genus Rhinoraja; species Rhinoraja longicauda. The sequence goes on along the minus strand of NC_135969.1, from coordinate 16,482,659 downwards.
AACTTGCCAAATAGTGAAAGACCTGGATAGAGTGGATGTGGAGAGGATGTTTTCACTGGTAGGAGAGTCTAGGACCAGAGCACAAGGTCTCGGAATAAAAGGATGCACTTTTAGAAAGGAAGAAAGGAGATGAGGAGGAATTTCTGTAGTCAGAGGTTGGTGAATCTGTGGAATTCACTGCCACAGATGGCAGTGGAGGCTAAGTTTTGGGGTATTTTTAAGATGTAGATTGACTGATTCTTTATTCAAACGGGTTAAAGGTTACGGGGCGAAGGCAGAAGAATGGGGTTGAGAGGGAAAGATTGATCAGCCATTATTGAATAGCAGAATAGACTCAATGGCCTAATTCTGCTCATGACTTATGAACTTATGAACTTATGAACTTCCGTGAAGCCACAATAATTGGATCCAAATTGTCTGTCAAAAATGTGTGCAATTGCCATTTTGGAAAACATTTCTCCACTCTGCAGATTGGATCTGTGAGAACTGCCTGAATTGTAACACAAAGCTAATTTCCTGTAATCATCATTTGCCAAAATCCTTGTCTGAATTCAGAACATGAATTGTAGGTGCCAAATGCTGACACCATTTCCTTGAAGCCACTATTGGCTTGCAATACCCCACCCGGGCTGCCATTTAATCTTTAAAGCAACACAGTGGCCTTTCTGCCCATTTGAGCTGTGTTGCCTCTTTGAAAGAACGTCCAATTTGTCCCAGAAAGTTTAAACTTTTTTTCAAACATTTAACCAATCTCTTTTTTTAAATGAGAATTCCCACATAAAGAAAACTTGCACGGACTATCGCAACGTTTAAAAAACATTTAGACAGGTATGTGGATAGGACAGGTTTAGCGGGATATGGGCCAAATGCAGTAGGTGGGACTAGTTTAGGTGGGGCGTGTTGGTTGGTATGGGCAAGTTGGGCCAAAGGGCCTGTTTCCACACACTATGACTCCATGACTCTATGAAAACAATGTTCTTGACCGTAGGAGATCTTGAAGCACATGAGGTTATTCACTTTGGAAGTAAGAATAGAAAGGCAGATTATTATCTGAATGGTGTCAAGTTAGGAGGAGGGGGAGTTCAACGAGATCTGGGTGTCCTAGTGCATCAGTCAATGAAAGGAAGCATGCAGGTACAGCAGGCAGTGAAGAAAGCCAATGGAATGTTGGCCTTCGTAACAAGAGGAGTTGAGTATAGGAGCAAAGAGGTCCTTCTACAGTTGTACCGGGCCCTGGTGAGACTGCACCTGGAGTACTGTGTGCAGTTTTGGTCTCCAAATTTGAGGAAGGATATTCTTGCTATGGAGGGCGTGCAGCGTAGGTTCACTAGGTTAATTCCCGGAATGGCGGGACTGTCGTATGTTGAAAGGCTGGAGCGATTGGGCTTGTATACACTGGAATTTAGAAGGATGAGGGGGGATCTTATTGAAACATATAAGATAATTAGGGGACTGGACACATTAGAGGCAGGAAACATGTTCCCAATGTTGGGGGAGTCCAGAACAAGGGGCCACAGTTTAAGAATAAGGGGTAGGCCATTTAGAACAGAGATGAGGAAGAACTTTTTCAGTCAGAGAGTGGTGAAGGTGTGGAATTCTCTGCCTCAGAAGGCAGTGGAGGCCAGTTCGTTGGATGCTTTCAAGAGAGAGCTGGATAGAGCTCTTAAGGATAGCGGAGTGAGGGGGTATGGGGAGAAGGCAGGAACGGGGTACTGATTGAGAGTGATCAGCCATGATCGCATTGAATGGCGGTGCTGGCTCGAAGGGCTGAATGGCCTACTCCTGCACCTATTGTCTATTGTCTATTGTCTATTACAGTCAATTAAATGATGTTGAAGCATAGCCAGTTTATGCACAGAAAGCTCCCACAGTGTGATATGAACCACATCGCCCACTTTTTAAATGATTATGTCCGAGAGATTCATATTGCTTGAGGCAGAACTCGAAGCAAAAAAACTGCAGATGCTAGAAATCTGAAATAAAATCAGAGTATAGAATTGCAGATGCTGGTTTTTACAATAAAAGCCACAGCGCTGGAGTAAATCAGCAGGTCAGGCAGCATCCCGGGAGAACATAGATAGGTGACCTTTTGTGTCGGGTCCCTTCTTTGGAAGAAAAAACATCACCTATCCATGCTCTCCAGAAATGCTGCTCGTCCCGTTGAGTTACTCCAGCGCTTTGTGTCGTTTTGGTTAAAAGCAGATTGCACTGCCAGACTGCAAATTAATCTCTTTTCTTACAAATTATTTTCTCCGGTGCCAAACGAGTTTCTTTGCAAACCCCCCAATTTGGATTTGCTCTGACAACCCTTTAATCACTCTGCACGTCCTTCCACCCAAGACCGTGACTCTAGTCCTTTGAAACATCTGCTAAGGGGAACAGCATTCCTCTGCCTAATCCGTCAAAATCATGAAGGGAGACAAGTGAGGCCAAACGCATATTGGAGGAACAGCACCTCATATTTCGCTTGGGCAGCTTACAACCCAGCGGTACGAATATTGATTTCTTTAACTTCAAGTAACCCTTGCATTCCCTCTCTCTCCGCCCCTCTCCCACCCTAGTCGTCCTACTAATTTCACTGTCGTCCTGCTCAGTTTCACTGTTTGTATCCACTCATTATCACCTTCTCCACAGCCAGCAATGGGCCATTGTAGGCTCCAACCTTCCTTTGGTCATCGTTGCTGGCTTTGACTTGTCCTTTAGCAAACCTTTCATTCGTTTCTTCTGTGCACCTTTTCATATCTCAAGTTTCCCTTTCCCCGACTCTCAGTCTGAAGAAGGGTCTCGACCCGAAATGCCATCTATTCCTTTTCTCCCGAGATGCTGCCTGGCCCGCTGAGTTACTCCAGCACTTTTGTGTCTACCTTTGGTGTAAACCAGCATCTGCAGCTCCTTCCGACACAAAATCAAGGAGGGTGTGAGTCTGAAGAAGGGTTTCGACCCAAAATGTCACCTATTCGCTTTCGCCAGAAATGCTGTCTGACCCGCTGAGTTACTCCAGCATTTTGTATCTACCTTCTGTCAAAATCAATCTTGGGGTTTCAAATCTTTTCTCGGCTTTTTTTTTCTGGCCCATCCTCGTTCCTCAATCTCTGGTCCCAAGGACACTCTCGGGAGAGTCCTGAGAAGTGCGCATGCATAGCGTTCACCTCAGCCTGGATCTTCCTCAGTGCCATAAATATCAGTGCTGACGCAAGGACCATACTTTTAAGACTTGCTAAGAATAATGCTACTGAATAATTTGATGCAGGAAGTACATCCGAAGAGACAGTTAAACACACCTAGTGCTGTTATTGAGGAAGCCGCTTGTCGGATGTGGGAAGTAACTGGGCTGAAGGGTCGGGTCAGCAGTCTGACTATCCAGCGAGGAGGGGGAATGGAATGGAAATACGGCGACACTGAATTATCTCATGTTCAACTCAGACACACAAGTAAAACTTGTCACGGGGCCAATGGCCGGAGGTTATTTCCAACTGTGAATATGGAGCTTTAGAAAATCTGTCAAACACTCTGCAATCCCCCAGTGGGCTGGACTGCCACATTTCATACTATTTCCACAAAATAGGCCATTCAGCCCATCGAGTCCCTGACGGTTCTGGGAGCAATACCGTTCCCCCATTTACTTCTCTCTGTGTGCATTGTCTCTTATATTTGCACTAATGTTTTATTTTTACAGTTGGCTTTGCACTAGAATCATAAAGTGTGGAAACAGGCCCTTCAGCCCAACTTGTCCACACTGACCAACAAGTCCATCTACACTAGTACCACCTGCCTGCATTTGGCCCATATCCTAAACCCATCCTATCCATGTACCTGTCTAAATGTTCTTGAACGTTGCGATAGTACCTGCCTCAACTAATTCCTCAGGCAGCACATTCCATACACCCACCACCCTTTGCATATACAAAGTTATCTATCAGGTTCCTATTGAATCTCTCTCCCCTCACCTTAAACCTATGTCCTCTGGGTTTTTTTCCCCCCCTACTCTGGATAAAAAAACTCCATACATTCGCCCTATCTATTCGAGAGGAATACACCTCTATAAGATCACACCTCCTGCGCTCCAAGGAATAATGTCCTGGCCTGCTCAACCTCGCCCTGTAGCTCAGGGCCTCGTGTCCTGACAATATCCTCGTAAATCGTCTCTGCACCCTTTCCATCTTAACATTATTCCTAGAACAGGGTGACCAAAACTAAATAATACGCCAAATGTAATAAAAATGAACTGCAGGTGCTGGTTTATACCAAAGATAGGCACAAAATGCTGGAGTAACTCAGCAGGTAAGGCAGCATCTCTGGACAAAATGTATTGGTGACATTTTGAGTTGGGACCCTTCTCCAGAGCTTTCTACAGAGATACCTGACCCATTGAGTTACTCTAGTGCTTCGTTTCTATCTACAATACTCCAAATGTGGCCTACCAAGTCTTGTACAATTATAACATAGCATCCCAACTATTATACTCAATGCTCTGAATGATGAAGATCGAGATGCCGAAAGCCTTCTTGACCACCCTAACTTTCTGCGATGCCATTTTCCAGGGACCATGTACGTACACTCCTAGATCCCTCTGCTCTATTACACTCCCCAGAGCACTGCTATTCACTGTGAAAGTCCTGCCCTGGTTTGACTTTCCAAAATACAATACCTCGCACTCACCTGTAAATAAACTTCATTAACCATTCCTCAACTCACCTGCCCAACTGATTAAGATCCTGCTGCAATTTTTGATAACCATCTTCACTATCAATGATGCCATCCACTTTTATGTCGCCTGTAAACTTACTAATCATGCCTTGTACATTCTCATCCAAATTGTTGATATAAACATCAAACAGCAATGATTCCTGAGGCACACCACAAGTCACAGGCCTCCAATATGAAAAGCAACCTTACACCAACACCCTTTGGTTCCTTTCATAGTCAGTTCTCCATCCAGTCGGCTAGCTACCCCTGGATCCCATGCGATCTAACCCTCCAGAGCAGCCTACCATGTGGAATCGTAACAAACGCCTTGCTGAAGTCCATATAGACAATGTTTATGGATTTGCCCGTATCAACCTTTTTAGTTACTACTTCAAATAAAAAATCAGATTTGCAAAACATGATGTCCCACGTACAAAACCATACTGACTATCCAAATGCATGTATATCTTATCCCTCAGAATCCTCTCCAGTAACTTGTCCACAGGATTTTCCTTGCAGCCCTTCTTAAATAGAGGCACAACATTAGCCGCCCTCCAGTCTTCTGGAGTATGGAGTTGATGTTTTACTGCATTAAAGGTGCCACACAAAGGCAAACTCCCACTATTATTTGATGTACAGCAGGGGTTTCCCAATCCATCCCCATGACTTTAGCTGGCAGGGGGTAGACCTAACACTGCACACAACAAGTTCAGATAGCCAATCCTTCCTGTTTGTGTTAGATGTTTAGTTTAGTTTAGAAACAGAGCATGAAAACAGGCCCTTCAGCCCACCGAGTCCGTGCTGACCCATGATCACCCATACACTAGTTCTATTCCTCACACAGGAAAATTTACCGAAGCCAATTAACCAACAAACCTGCACGTCTTTGGAGTGTGCGAGGAAACCGGAGCACTCGGTGACAATCCATGCGGTCGGGATCTGAAATGTCACCTGCCCATTCCCTCCACAGATGCTGCCTGACACTCTGGGTTAATCCAGCACTTTGCGTTTTATGCAAGATTCCAGCATCTGCGGTTCCTCAAGTCTCCACCACAATCTATGCCATTCAATCTGCCCTGGTCTTCACCCCATCTCCCTTTGTTCTCTCCACCTCTCTCCCCATTCCTTCAGTTTTAGAACCTGCTTCCACCCTGCACCTCTCCGTTCTGAAGGAGCATCATCAATCTGAAATCATTCATTTTCCGGTCCGATAGAAGGTCTTTGACCTGAAACGTTAACTTTGTTTCTTTACCCACAGATGCAGCCTTGTCTGCCGGGTATTTGCAGCATTTTATCCTTTGAATTCAGATAGTCAGCATCTTCAGTATTTATTATTTTCCAACAAGCTGCCCAAGAATTTATTATCTTCCAACGGGCTGTCCAAGCCTGTGATTCCAAACATATGCAGCTGCCGATTATCAGTTCACAGAGTCGCTGCTCCTGATATCTTTTATTTCCCATATTTCTTTACAACACAGAAGGCTCTTCATCCCATTGAGTCTATCCCATGTTTCCAGCCATTTCTCTGTAACCTATTGATTCTCACACATGTTAACACTTCCCTCATTCTCCCACTGCCCCATCAACACTAGGAGCAATTTACAATTGCCGTGAAGTTTAGTTTAGCACTGCGGCACAGCAGGTAGTTGAGTGTTACTTTAGTTCAGTTTATTGTTGTCACGTGCACAGAGGTACAGTGGAAAGCTTTTTGTTGCGTGCTATCCAGGCAGCGGAAAGATTACACATGATTACAATCAAGCCATCCACTGTGTATAGATACAGGATAAGGGAGTAAAGTGTAGTCTAAGATAACGTCCAGCTAAAGGCTAAAGAGAAAGTCCTGCTGAATTACAAATGGCTAAAACCCAAAGTGCTGGAGAACTAAACAGGTCAGGCAGTATCTGTGGAAAGACATTCTAGCCTTAGAGGGAGTACAGAGAAGGTTCACCAGATTGATCCCTGGGATGGCAGGACTTTCATATGAAGAAAGACTGGATAGACTAGGCTTATACTCGCTGGAATTTAGAAGACTGAGGGGGGATCTTATAGAAACTTATAAAATTCTTATGGGGTTGGAGAGGCTAGATGCGGGAAGATTGTTCCCAATGTTGGGGGAGTCCAGAACCAGGGGTCACAGTTTAAGGATAAGGGGGAAGTTTTTTAGGACAGAGATGAGAAAACATTTCTTCACACAGAGTGGTGAGTCTGTGGAATTCTCTGCCACAGAAGGTAGTTGAGGCCAGTTCATTAGCTATATTTAAGAGGGAGTTAGATGTGGCCCTTGTGGCTAAAGGGATCAGGGGGGTATGGAGAGAAGGCAGGTACGGGTTACTGAGCTGGATGATCAGCCATGATAATATTGAATGGCGGTGCAGGCTCGAAGGGCCATATGGCCTACTCCTGCACCTATTTTCTATGTTTCTATGTTTCTATCTGTGGGGGGAATGGATAGGGTTTTTTTTGTGTCAGGACCTCTTCTTCAGACCAATTGTAGTTGGGGAGGGGATCTTTAGGATTGATTGATTAAAAGATGCTGCATGGAAATTGGCCCTTCAGCCCACTGAGACCATGCCGATCACCTGGTAACGTAGCTTTGTTATCACACCTTGCACAATAAGGGGGATTTAAAGAGGCCTATTAACTTAAAACCCGCATGACTTTTGCAAGTGCGAAGGAAACTGAAGCACCGACGGGAAACCTACGCGGTCACAGGGAGAACGTGCAAACTCCATACAGACAGCACCGGTAGTCAGGATCGAACCGGGTCTCTCGCGCTATAAGGCAGCAACTCTAACGCTGCGCCACCCTGCTGCCCTTAAATGTTCTATAGGTTCTGGATCAGTTCCTGTGGATTGGAGGGTAGTTAATGTTGTCCCACTTTTCAAGAAAGGAGGGAGAGAGCAGGGAATTATAGACCAGTTAGCCTGACATCGGTGGTGGGGAAGATGGTGGAGTCGATTATCAAGATGTAATAGCGGCCCGTTTGGATAGCGGTAACAGGATCGGTCCAAATCAGCATGGATTTACAAAGGGGAGATCAAGCTTGACAAATCTGGAATTTTTTGAGGATGTAACAGGTAAAATGGACAAGGGAGAGCCAGTGGATGGAGTGTACCTGGACCCTACTTGGAGGGCATCTCAGGTCAGGATTGAACCTGGGTCTCTGGCATTGTGAGGCAGCTGCTCTACCTGGGAGAACATTAGAGCACCTTGTGGAAACACATCATCACGGGGAGATGTGGACTGGAAAGGACACAAAGTGCTGGAGTAACTCGGTAGGCCAGGCAGCATCTCTGGAGAACACGGATAAAGTGACGTCAGAGTGAGGCCACATGTGAATTGGAGGAACAGCTCTTCGCATTTTGCTTGGGCAGCTCACAAATCAGCGGTATGAATATTGATGTCTTGTGGCGGTCCCTAGTGGCGAGCCACGTGTGGTGCCAACCCTCGGGGAGGGGAGGGGGGGTCACGGACCTTGGAATGGGGAGGAGTTGCAGTTGGTGGTGCAGGAGGAGTTGAACTGGTTGGGGGTTTGGGGAGCTGTACGGTTCTTGAGGAATAAAGAAAACTTGGCTTGACACGTGTCCCGTTTCATTGGCTTTGCTTGACACTCGTTTCCCGCTTCATTCTCTTATTTCACATAACCCTTGCATTCCCTCTCGCTCTGTCCCTCCCCGCCCTAGTCATCCTGCTAGTTTTACTGTTCGTAATAACCTCCTCCGCAGCCAACAATGGACTATTGTGGGCTCCACCTTTCCCGGGCCATCTGTACCTTTTTGTACCTCTAGTTTCCCTCGCCCCTGACTCTCAGTCTGAAGAAGGGTCTCCACCCAAAACGTCATCTGTTCTTTTTCTCCAGAGATGCTGCCTGACCTGTTGAGTTACTCCAGCATATTGATTCTATTGTGAGTGATGTTTCAGGTTTGCAAGTGATGGTTCAGCTTCATCACACAGACTGATTGATCGACTCAACACAGCAGTGGTGAAGATTCTTGGCCTGGTGAATTTGGGACTAGGTCTCCTTCAAAGCATCCATCTTGGTGGCAATTCCATGGGGCATAACCTTAATCCATTTCTTGTACTTGTACTTGGGAAAAGTGGAAAGGTTTTCTCAATATCCCCTTTTTGGCCCAAAGAGTTCCAGCCCATGCCAACTGTTGTACTGATCCGATGGTGATATAGAATGCTGTTTACTACTTGTTTACGGGCCAGGCAATCTAAATCAATCCAAGCACTCTGTCCTAAAATGTAACCGGCAAAGAAACTCAAACAACCAGGCCCAAGCTCTCAGGAGGAGAATTCTTGCCAACATCGTGCAACAAAACTGTATAAGTTAGTAAATCATCGGGCTCCAAGAAGTTAAGAAATATGGGCACTAACTCAGTGCATGTTCTCCTCACTTGGAGTATCTTTGGGACTTAACATCGTCGCCAAGTGCTAGAGGAACTCAACGCGGTATCTCTGGGAAAAAAAGGATAGATTACATTTTGGGTCGGGACCCTTCAAACTGAAGTAAGGGTTGGGGGGGGGGGGGTGGGGGGGGGGGGGGGGGGGGGGGAAGAGCTGGAGGTGAGAAAAGACTAGGACAAATCAGGGCAGGTAACAAATACGTCATTTATCCTTTTTCTCCAAAGATGCTGCCTGACCCGCTGAGTCGCTCCAGCACTTAGTGTCTAACTTTGGTGTGAACCAGCATCTGTAGTTCTTTGTTTCTGTATCTTTGGGACTGTTGGTTTCTGCTATATTCTTGCTTTTTAAAGTGTGTGGGGCCAACCGTATGTATTTAAGAGATTAAGGGATATGTGGTAAACTGGGAGAGCATGTGGATTTGGGTTAGAAATCGGTCGTGATATCATTTGAGTTGCAAACAGATTGGGGAAGGGGGGAGGTGGTGAAATGGTCTTTCACTGCTCGTATATTCTCAAGTTTAGTTGAAGTTTAAATGCACCTAGATTATATTCTTGCCTCTGCATCTACCTGGGTGGTCTACATTTACCACAGATGTTTAAAATTAGAAGCACTTGAGGGAAGACAATTTTTTTTGTTATTTTTTTTTTGCAGGTTGGTAATTAATCTTCCCTAATTTTTCTCCCAGACTCCTTGGACAGTAATTTGCACGTCCAAGGGAAATAAGCCTGACAAGTGTGTGGAGGGCCATGTTTGGCACTGGGTTTGAGGTTTCACTGTGAATCATATTGTAGAGGTATAGTCACTCAGCAAGGAAACAGGCCCTTTGGCCCATTGCTTCCCCTACTCATCCCATGTGGTGACGTTCTCTGGAAGCTGAACATGGAACAGTGGTTTAATTTAGTTTAGATATACAGCAGGGAGACGGGTCCTTCGGCCCATCAAGTCCGTGCTGACCAGGGATCACCAGTACACTAACAATTTCCTACACGCACCAGGGACAATTTATACTTTACCAAAGTCAATAGGCCTACAAACCTGTACGTGTTTAAAGTGTGGGAGGAAACCGGAGCACCCGGAGAGAATCCACGCAGGTCACAGGGAGAGTTTACAAACTCCATACAGATAACGCCCGTAGTCAGGATCGAATCAGGGTCTCTGGCGCTGTAAGGCTGCAACTACCGCTGCGTGACCATACGCTGTCGATAGTACAGAACAGAAACAGGTTAAATGGCGCACAATGTCCATGCTGTCAAGACCAACTTTTATCTGCTTGCATATATTCCATATCCATCTATGTATGGAGACCTCTTCCTTGAATTTCCACTGGACCATACAGGGTGTGTTGAGGTCAGCAACTGTTTAGTCTGACCACCCCCAAATCAAAATGTTGGTCTTCATAGTGTTATTCAACATGGAAATAGGCTATTTGGCCCACATTGTTCATGTTAACTAGTGGGCACTCTATGCATCCCACCTTCCAGAACTTGGTCCTTGGCCTTCTATGCCTGAGCAATTCAAATGCAAGACAGTTCTTAAATGCTCTCAGCAACTCTGCTTCCTCCAGCAGTCCATTCCAATTGCTCGCCGCTCTCAGGGTACCTCCTCTAAAACCACGGATATGCTGTAGAAACTATCCTGACTGCTTGCATCAGGGCCTGGTGTGGCAATATACAACGTACCGGGTTTGCAGATGTTTGCAGGGAGTGTTGGACTCGGCCCAGTCCATCACGGCACCATTGAAAGCATTTAATGAGGTTCTGCCTCGAGAAGGTGGCATCTATCATCAAGGATCCACACCATCCGGGCGTTGCCCTCTTACCGCCACTGCTACCAGGCAGGAGGTGCAGAAGCCTGAAGACCCACACCACCAGATTTCGGACTTTCCTCCAGCCACCAGGCTCTGGAACTGCCCAGTACAACCCTAACCCTCCCTCGGCAAGGGAACACTGTGCACTACCTCTCACAACACCGTGGACTGGCTCTCTGATTGTGCTTTGCACAAATGGTTTGTTTTGTTTACAGTCTTTTTCTTTCCACTGTCTTGAAGAATTCATGTTTAATTTATATTTTAGTGTGTTCTTTGTGCCTGTGATGAAGAATTCATGTTTAATTTATGTTTTAGCGTGTGGGTCTGAGTCTTTGTGCCTCTGATGCTACTGCAAGCAAGATTTTCATTGTGCCTCTACCTCACTTTACTTGTGCACATGACAATAAACTAGTGTAGGAAAAGAACTGCAGATGCTGGTTAAAATCGAAGGTAGACACAAAATGCTGGAGAAACTCAGTGGGTCAGGCAGCATCTTGGAATTCACTGCCTCAGAAGGCAGTGGAGGCCAAGTCTCTGAATGCATTCAAGAGAGCTAGATAGAACTCTTAGGGATAGCGGAGTCAGGGGGTATGGGGAGAAAGCAGGAATGGGGTACTGATTGAGAATGATCAGCCATGATCACATTGAATGGTGGTACTGGCTCGAAGGGCCGAATGGCCTACTCCTGCACCTAATGTCTATTGTCTATTGAGAGAAGGAATGGGCGAAACGTCACCCATTCCTTCTCTCCCGAGATGCTGCCTGACCCGCTGAGTTACTCCAGCATTTTGTGTCTACCTTGACAATACCCTGACTGGATTGATTGATTGCAAGCATTGAAAGGGGTCCTTCATCCAACCAAGTCCACGTTGACTATCCAACACCCATTCACACTAGTTCCAGTTCAATTTACTTTTGAGATACAGCACGGAAACAAGCCCTTCGGCCCACCGAGTCCGTGCCAACAGGCAAGCACCCCATACACTATCCTACATGCTAGGGACAATTTTACAACTTTACAAATTTTTTTGGAAGTGTGGGAGGAAACTCGCAGTCACAGGGGGAATGTACAAACTCTGAACAGGCAGCACCCACAGTCAGGATCGAACTTGGGTGTCTGGCGCTGTAAGGCAGCAACTCTACTGCTGCTCCACTGCCACCCATATTATCCCCCTTTTGCATCCACTCAAAGTCATAGAGTGTGGACTCTAGTGTCCTTCAGTCCAACTTGCCCCCACGACCAGCATGTCCATCTACACTAGTTTCACTTATCTGTCTTTGACCCTTATCCCTTTGAACCTGTCCTATGCATGTACCTGTCTAATTACTTAAGCATTGCGATAGTCCCTGCCTCAACCACCTCCTCCAGCAGCTCGTTCCATACACCCACCACCCTTTGGTGAAAAGGTTATCCCTCGGCTTACTATTACATTTTTCCCGCTTCATTTTAAACTCGTGTCCTCTGGTTCTCATTCCCCCCCACCCCCACTCCCCACTCTGGGCAAGAGAATCTGTGCATCCACCCGATCTATTCCTCTCATGATTGTACACACTCCTTTCACTGGAGGCAGTTTACAGAAGCTAATTATGTACAAACCTTAACTTGGCTTAAATTTCTTACCTCTTACTTTGTGATTGAGATCCAAAATGCTTCCATTTATGACAAGCCAACATCTGCAGTAGTTTGATTTATGGAAGCAGAAAGACGTGAATAAAGTAACCAGAGCAATTAGTTGTCTAGTTATCAGAATAGCTGCTTTGTGTGTATATCTTGCTTATCATGGGTTAATGCCGAACAGTCTTTTTCCACAGTGGTGATCAAATCCAACTGGTAGCTGGCATGGGGATGGTTTCATACTGAGGCAGCATCTGGAAGCTGGTTAAATGCGTGCACACATAAATGCACATGCACACACACAATTGTTATCTGCTGAGATATTATTGCAAAGCCACACACTTTGTACTGGGCAGAGTTGCTGTTGGCAAAATATTCTAGAGAAAGTCTTTTAGTCGCTGTTTGTAACACACCCAGCGTGTTCCCTTCTCCGCCTCAAGAAACAATGGGCTGTTGAGCAGCGAAAGGCCAGACCAGCCTCTCTGTGCTCACTTCCTCATGCATGAGCTGCTTCTTGGCTCTGTGTGGTGGCTGTGCTAGTAGGAACTGCACAACAGTTACAATCTGCTCTTCGAGTGAGGAGTGGGGTTAACAGGGGAGACTGAGTGACTTAATCCCTTTGGCCTTCAACTTCCTTGGTTTGCTTCCAGTATCGTTGGCTCGCTTGCTTGGGAACCCTCTGGGGGGTGGGGTGGTGGGGGGGGGGAAGAGAAAAGAGATGTGTTGAAGACTTAATGGTCTACCACTGATCCTGAACTTATGCCAAGTCATTGGGTATTCTTCAAGGGAGATGGACAGATTCTTGATTAGCAAGGGTGTCATGGGTTTTGGGGGGAAGGCAGGAGATTGGGGGTAGATTGGGAAAGGTAGATCAGCCACGATTGAAGGGCAGAGTAGACTCGATGGGCTGAATGGCCAAATTCTGCTCCTATGTCATGAACTGTATGAGCTTTTGGTGAAGAGTGAGATGGGGGCCCTTGTAAATGTTGTATAAATTTATTTTTATTTTTAAAATTACAAATTGTTCCTAGTGTGTAGGGTCGTGTTGGTGTGCGGGGATCGCTGGTCGGCGCGGACTCGGTGGGATTGAAGGGTCTGTTTCTGCACTGTATCTCTTAAACTAAATTAAAAGTGGAAGAACTTGCACCCCTCCGTCAAGCCACGTGATTCCAGCTCTCATTCTAGACAGCACTGTGGCACAGCAGGTAGTTGTGCGTTAGTTTAGTTATTATTGTCACGTGCACCAAGGTACATTGAAAAAGTTTTTGTTGCGTGCTATCCAGTCAGTGAACGGACCATACAGCATTACAATCCCACAGTGTACGGGTAAAGGATAAAGGGAATATCGTTTAGTGCAAGGTAAAGTCCAATTAAAGACTGTCCACGTGTCCCTGAGGCAGATGGTAGGTCAGGACCGCTCTCGAATTGGTGATAGGATGGTTCAGTTGCCTGATAACTAACATAGTGCTGAAGATAGACACAAAATGCTGGAGTAACTTGGTGGGTCAGGCAGATTTTTATGAAATAAAAAATCTCTGGAGAAAATGGATAGTATCTCTGGAGAAAATTCTGAAGAACCCGAAACTTCACCGATCCATGTTCTCCAAAGATGCTGCCTTACCCATTGAGTAAGTCCAGCATTTTGTGTCTATCGGATGTTTAAACCAGCATCTGCAGTTCCTTTTTATTACATTTGGAGTATTGTGGTCAGTTTTGTCACCCTGTGACAGGAAAGGCCTGTTGTCAAACTGGAAAGGGTGCAGAGAAATTTCAGGCTGAAGATGGGTCCCGACCTGAAATGCCACCTATTCCTCTTCTCCTCAGATGCTGCCTGACCAGCTGAGTTACTCCGGCATTTTGTGTCTATCTTCGGTGTAAGCCAGCGTCTACAGTTCCTTCCTGCACATTGAACCATAGTGCTGTGGCCTCGCCACTTCAGCAACCCCGGGTTCATTCCTACCCTCCGTCTGTGTCTGTGTCTGTTTACACATTCGCCCTGTTGTGGCCACATCAGATAAGGTGGTAAATTAATTGCCTTCTGTAAATTAACCCATCATGTTGGTAGGTGACAAAAGAATGAAATGAAAAAAGTGAAAGACTAGGCAGGGGTGCAGGGAATAAGTAGTGAGGGAATGTTTTTGGATGGATAACAACTTATGCTGTGGGCCAAATGGCCTCCTCCTGCATGGTAATGCATATAAGGCTATTGCATTGCTACGAGTTTAGTTTAGATATACCATATGAGATCTTGGCCCACCAAGTCCACGTGACTATCGATCGCCCATTCGCACTAGTTATGGCGTGGAAATAGGCCCTTCAGCCCAAAGCCCACACAGACCAACATGCCCCATCGACACTAGTCCCACCTGCCTGCATTTGGCCCATGTCCTCTAAACCTGTCCTATCCATCTACCTGTCCAAATGTTTCTTGCACGTTGCGATAGTACCTGCCTCGACTACCTCCTCTGGCAGCTCGTTCCAAAAACCTACCACCCTTTGTGTGGAAAATGTTACCTCTCAGGTTCCTATTAAATCTTTCTCCCCTCACCTTAAACCTATGTTCTCTGGTTTTCAAACATATGTCTTCTGGTTATTGAGCAATATGTTATTCCACGTTTATATTCGTTCCCTACACATTAGGGCTAACTTTAAGAGGCCAATTAACCTACAAACCTTCACGTCTTTGAGATGTGGGTGTGGGGGAGGGGGGAAACCGGAGCACCGAGAGGAAAACAATGCAATCATGGGGAGAACGTTGAAACTCCACACGGACAGCCCCAGATTTCGGGATTGAACCAGGGTCTCTGGAGGTGGGAGGCAGCGCTACTGTGCTGCTCTTACTAGTTATGGTTATAGTTATGGTTATCCACTTGAACAATAACTTTCAGGATGTAACTGAGATTTCCAGTTGGTGGTTGAATAAGACAAGCACTGCCTTCTGTGACTGGGGTAAGTCAGTCAGTCTAATATTTAACTCCAAGTTGTGTCATTGCAGATAGCACTGAGTAACAAGAAACACTTTCCCATACCGAACTCTGGTTTATCTTTATGGAATGAGGTGTTAAAAGTGAAATCAGTAAGAGTGAGATAAAGGCAAGGTATATTGAAACAAACAATTGAATCTTGAAGAATGAAATCTGAGTCACACAGTCTTTACTTTGGTTTCGTTTAGAGATAGAGTCCATCGAGTCCATGCCAAGTAATGATCACTCGTACGCAAGTTCTTGTACAACACACAAGGGACAATTTAGAGAAGCCAAATAACCTACAAAACTGCACGTCTTTGGAGTGTGGGAGGAAAGCAGAGAAAACCTACATGGTCACAGGGAGAACGTACAAACTCCGTACAGACAACACCCATGGGTCAGGAGGGGGAAGGCGGGTCTCTGGCGCTGTAAGGCAGCAACACTATTTGGTCTCTCAGGGAAGGCCGACGTTAACTGTGACCGCAGCTGTTAAAAGAATTCTGATTTTCTTATTGTTTTGTTTGCTTCCTGTTTCACGGGTAAGCCAACATTATTCCCCTCTTTCCCCCACCCCCACAGGCAGCCAAACGGTGCACCTGGCCAGATGATGTCAGGGAGACTGAATGCCCACACTTTGATTGTTCCTCCTCACTGCAAGCTTGGCTGCCCTCCCGAGATACCCTGAGGACTACATGCATTAAGGTTTGGCAGCAAACCACAGCCTCCATTAAGATTGTGCCTCTAGTTTAGTTTAATTTTGGTTCAGAAACACAGCATGGAAACAGGCCCTTCAGCCCACCGAGTCCACACCAACCCATTGATCACCCTTTCACACTAGTTATACGTTATCCTACTTTCCAAATCCACTCGCTACGCACTAGGGACAATTTACAGAGGCCAATTAACCTACAAACCCGCACATCCTTGGGATGTGGGAGGGAACGAGTGGCTGAGGAACATGAGAGAGGACAGGGTTAGGTTAACCCCTGCATGCCGTGTCTGAAGCAGGCCGAAGGTTGAGAATGGCACTTGTTTTTAGAGATACAACGTGGAAATAGGCTCTTCCGAGTCCATGCTGACCCATTGAACACCCATGTGCACTAGTTCTATGTTGTCCCTTGTTCTCATCCACTCCCTACACACGAGGGGACAATTTACAGAGGCCAATTCACCTAGAAATCCTCTTGTCTTTGGGACGTAGGAGGAAACCCACAAGGTCACAAAGAGAACGTGCAAACTCCACACACAAACGGCATGCCGAGGTCACTAGCGTTTGAGGCTCATTGAGGAGGCGCTGTGAACTGTTTTGTATGTGCTGTTATGTTTGCGTGCTACTGTATGTTTCATTTTTTTCCTTAGTACCTAATCAGATGTACAGCACTTTGGTCAACGTGGGTTGTTTTTAAATGTGCTATACAAATAAAATTGACTTGACTTGACTTGATGATCAAACCTGGGTCTCTGGTGCTGTGTGGCAGCAGCTCGAGACAATGTGCCACCCTTCAACTTAACAAAAACATACCCCAATGTTGTTTTACTGGAGGCTAATTAGGAAATGAACTGATGGGAAGGGGTTAGGTCTGATGCCCTTAAACATGGAGGGAGAGGTTGGTTCGGGGGGGGGGGGGGGGGGGGGGGGGGGAGGGGATGGTGAGGTGGTGGGGCAAAGTGGTTGGGGAGAGGAGGGGATGGTGAGGTGGTGGGGCAGAGTGGTTCGGGGGCAAGGGGGGGTGAGGTGGTGGGGCAGGGTGGTTGGGGGGGAGGGGGAAGGTGAGGTGGTGGGGCAGAGTGGTTCAGAGGGAAGGGAGGTGATGGGGTAGAGTGGTTCAGGGGGAAGGTGAGGTGGTGGGGGGGGAGGGAGGTTCAGATCTCGGGATCTTGGCAGCTGCCGGATGTCTGGAGGATCAATTACATTTGGAGATGATCAAGAAATTCATTCACTTCATCGCACTACTGTCAAGAGATCTGAGAGAGAGTGAAAAAAAATATTAGCAGCTAATTTTTCCTGGCTTACATTCTCTCTGGCTTTTAGCAAAAAATAACAGAAGAGGCTACCTTGAAGGGAGTCTGGAGAAATAATTACACTCGGGGATGATCAAGAGATTCATTCGTTTTATGACTGCTGTCTAGAGATCTGAGGGAAACAAAATTGTTCAAGGTCAATTTATTGTTTGTTTTTGGCTTCTATTTTTTCTCGAGGCTTTTTATTATTTGCAAGATGAACAGGGGGGGGAGAGAATAACTGACGGGCAAGGGTGGTCTGGAAGGTGGGGCTCTGTGTTGGTCGTCGAGGACACGGGGGGGGGGGTGGGGTGGGGTGGGGTGGGGTGGGGTGGGGGTGTCCATTAGGGTCGAAGGTCACCTATTGATGTCACCTGGAGTGCATCCAACTTGCTCCTGCACTGTTGCATTTTACCGCTTAACTTCGAGTAAACAGATGTGGGATGAACCCCTGGAGAGTTTGGCATATGACTAGTGTGTCACGCTAAAATGCTGGCCGTGCCAGCCAAATACTGGTATCTGCTACACTAACTGCATCATTAACCATGCAAGGCTTTCTTTTAACTTGTGTCTTTCACGACTTGTGGACTTTGCGAATGTGTTTAAATGCAAGGGCATGTTTGTGTTTCTGTGCTTTAACCAGGGTTGTGTAAACAGCCAGTGAAACACAAGAACCCAACAGTGGCATTTACGAGAGGGTTTTTGGAAAGGAATATGGATGTGCAGGGACTGGAGGGCTATGGATTATGTGCACGCAAATGAGAGTTGGTCGTGTCATCATGTTCAGCGCAGAGATTGTGGACCGAATGGCCTGTTCTTGTGCTGTACTGTTCCAGTCCAAAGAAATAGAATGTCTCAACCCGAAACGTCACCCCTTCCTTTTTCTCCAGAGATGCTGCCTGGAATTACCTTGATCTGTTGTGGCTGGAGAGGACACATGGGAGACAGAAGTTGAGGGTGGCTTCAAGAAGCTCAAGGGAGAGTTTGCAGAGACATTAAACAGTGGCACAGCGGTAGAGTTGCTGCCTCACAACACCCGAGCTCGGGTTCAATCCCGAGCTCGGGTGCTATCTGCGTATGTGGAGTTTGCACGTTCTGCCTGTGACCGTGTCGGTTTCCTCTGGGTGCTCCGGTTTCCCCCCCACATCCCAGAGACGTCTCTGTGCATGTTTGTAGGTTAATTGGCTTCTGTAAATTATCCCTAGTGTGTAGGGTGGAACTAGTGTATGGGTGGTGTGGACTCGGTGAGCCAAAGGGCCTGTTTCTGCACTGTAAAGTTAAAAATAAAATACATGGAAACTCCGGGAGGGAGAGGAAATAACCAAAGAAGACGATGAAAAGAGGCTCAGAAACTAGTGGGAGGTGGAGAGGCAAATTGCTGTGGCAGGGAGCTCTGATGTGGGATGTATTTGTTAAGAAACCTTTCTGCTTATTATCTTGTGGATGCATCAAATAAAAGCATTTGTGAAGATTTCCTCTTCTCTCTTGTAAACACGTAAGACAGGCGACGGTTTACAAAAACATTGAACTGTGTACACTTCAGGTCAAAAGAATTCCCACCCCCACCCTTAACACTGGCTCCTCCATTTCCTCCCATTCTATTCAGTCCTCCACCCCCTCCCCTCCCCTCACCTCCTATTATCAACCTCTGGTCCTTTCTAGCCAAATACCCTAGTTTAGTTTAGAGGTACAGCTTGGAAACTGGTCCAGTGGCCCACCGCGTCCGTGCTGCCCAGCGATCACCCATGTACAAGTCTGAAGAAGGGTCTCGACCCGAAACGTCACCCATTCCTTCTCTCCAAGATGCTGCCTGACCTGCTGAATTACTCCAGCATTTTGTGATACCTACTGGTGTACAACCTCTCCCCGACACACTAGGGACAACTTACAGAAGCCAGTTAGAAACATAGAAAATAGGTGCAGGAATAGGCCATTCGGCCCTTCGAGCCTGTACGCACCGCCATTCAATATGATCATGGCTGATCATCCAACTCAGTATCCCCTCCTGCCTTCTCTCCATACCCCCTGATCCCTTTAGCCACAAGGGCCACATCTAACTCCCTCTTAAATATAGCCAATGAACTGGCCTCAACTACCTTCTGTGGCAGAGAATTCCACAGATTCACCACTCTCTGTGTGAAAAAAAACATTCTCATCTCAGTCCTAAAAGACTTCCCCCTTATCCTTAAACTGTGACCCCTTGTTCTGGACTTCCCCAACATCGGGAACAATCTTCCTGCATCTAGCCTGTCCAACCCCTTAAGAATTTTGTGAGTTTCTATAAGATCCCCCCTCAATCTTCTAAATTCCAGCGAGTACAAGCCGAGTCTATCCAGTCTTTCTTCATATGAAAGTCCTGCCATCCCAGGAATCAATCTGGTGAACCTTCTCTGTACTCCCTCTATGGCAAGAATGTCTTTCCTCAGATTAGGAGACCAAAACTGTACGCAATACTCCAGGTGTGGTCTCACCAATGCCCTGTACAACTGCAGCAGAACCTCCCTGCTCCTATACTCAAATCCCCTCGCTATGAATGCCAACATACCATTCGCTTTCTTCACTGCCTGCTGCACCTGCATGCCTACTTTCAATGACTGGTGTACCACGACACCCAGGTCTCATTGCATCTCCCCTTCTCCTAATCGGCCACCATTCAGGTAATAGTCTGCTTTCCTGTTCTTGCCACCAAAGTGGATAACCTTACATTTATCCACATTATACTGCATCTGCCATGCCTTTGCCCACTCACCTAACCTATCCAAGTCACGTTGTAGCCTCCTAGTATCCTCCTCACAGCTAGCACTGCTCCCCAGCTTTGTGTCATCCGCAAACTTGGAGATGTTGCATTCAATTCCCTCGTCCAAATCATTAATCGTTAACCTACAAACCCGCACGCCTTTGGGATGTGGGGGAGTTCAACAAACTATTGTCCGAAGAATGGCCCCAACCCGAAAACCTCACCTATTCATTCTCTCCAGGGATGCTGCTTGACCCGCTGAGTTGCTCCGGCATTTGACGTCTATCTGAAGTACTGTTTCCATTTGTCAAATCCACTCTCCATCTCTGCTTTCAATTCCATTCTGGATAAAGTAAAACATCTTTGCTGCTTGATTGGGTGTGAAACTGGCTTTCAGACTTTGTTTCTCACTCTATAAAACAACAGATTCTATTTGTGCAGAGCGAGTGCCAGATAGCCAGAAGGATTTTAATACCAAAGAGCCTGAGAAAGAAATGCTTAACAGGCCACCAGAATGTGCAGCGGTAGAGTTGCTGCCTTGCAGCGGTAGAGTTGCTGCCTTGCAGCGCCAGACACCCGGGTTCGACCCCAACTACTGGTGCTGCCTGCTAGGAGTTTGCATGCTGTGACCAGCAAGAACATGCAAACTCCAAGCAGGCAGCACCAGTAGTTGGCTTCGGACAATAGTTTGTTGAACTCACGATCAAACTAAGAATGGGCTCATTTGGGGTAAATAAAGAAGGACGTGCATTTATTAACTCCTTGGCCATGTCCCAAAGGGCTCAACCGCCATTTTGAATTCAAGTTACCGAGGAAACGAAAAATCCCAATACGCAATGCCATGGGTTGATTTTGGTGGCATTAGCTATGGGCTGCACAGTAGAGATGCTGCCTCTCAGCGGCACAGACCCAGGTTCGATCCTGCCCTCCGGTGCTGTTTGTGTGGAGTTTGCACGTTCTTCCTGTGATCACATTAGATTTCCGTTGGGTCTTCTGGTTTCACACTTTCATAAGTCATCAGGGCAGAGTTAGGCCATTCAGCCCATCAAGTCTTCTCTGCCGTTTAATCATGAATGATCTATCTCTCCCTCTCATTCGCCTGCCTTCTTCCCGTAACCTTCGATACCCTTACTAATCGAGAATCTGTCGATCTCCACTTTAAAAATACCCAATGACTTGGCCTCCACAGCCTCCTGTGATAAAGAATTACACAAATTCACCAATCCTCTGACTAAAGAAATTCCTCCTCGTTTCCATTCCAAAGCTACGTCCTCCCACGTCCCAAGGACATGTGGGTTTGTAGGCCTCTATAAATTGCCCTTGGTGTGTAGGGAATGGATGCAAAGGTGGGATAACGTAGAACTAGTATGATCGATGATTGGCATGGACTCAGTGGGCCGAAGAGTCTGTTTCCATGCTATAAATGCTATAACTCTAATCCAAACTGTTAAGGGATAACTATTTATTAGGAGATTGGAGCTAATTCCCTGGTTTTTAAAAAAATAATCTCATGGATTACTTTAAAGACCAAAGAGTATGGTGAAGTTTTGGCTTCTCATCAACAAAGTTGCAGCTCAGTAATTGCCTTGGCAACACTCTGGACTGTCAAGCCGAGATGTTTGCACTAGAGGGCTACTTGAGCCCACAGTATTTAGTTGAAAATATTTAGTTAGGCAGGCACAGTGGCGCAGCGTTAGAGATGCTGCTTTACTGCACCAGAGACCCGGGTTTAATCCAGACTATGGGTGCTGTCTGTATGGAGTTGGTACGTTCTCCCTGTGACCTTGGGCGTTTTCTCCGGGTGCTCTGATTTCCTCCCACGTTCCAAAGACGTACAGGTTTGTAGTTTAATTTAGCTTTGGCAAAAATGGTAAATTGTCCCCAGTGTGTTTCTGTGCTGTATCTCAAAACTAAACTGCAGCCTCACCAATGTCTTGTGCACTTGTAACATTACGTTCCAACTTCTACACTAAGTTTCCTGACTGATGAAGGCCAGCGGGCCAAAAGCATTATTAGCTATCCTATCTACCTCGCGTTGCATGAAGCTAAGATGCTAGCTGGTGATGAGCAGGGGCTGGATTTTCAATGTCACCTGTTTGGGCACCTCATGATTCAAACACTTGGTGAAGGGTATGGGTGGCAGAGACCCGGGTTCAATCCTGACTATGAGTGCTTGCCTGTACGGAGTTTGTATGTTCTCCCCATGATCTGCATGGGTTTTCTCCAAGATCTTCGGTTTCCTCTCACGCTCCAAAGATGTACAGGTTTGTAGGTTAATTGGCTTGGTATAGCGGCACAGTGGCGCAGCGGTAGAGTTGCTGCTTTACAGCGAATGCAGCGCCGGAGACTCAGGTTCGATCCTGACTACGGGTGCTGCACTGTAAGGAGTTTGTACGTTCTCCCCGTGACCTGCGTGGGTTTTCTCCGAGATCTTCGGTTTCCTCCCACACTCCAAAGACGTACAGGTATGTAGGTTAATTGGCTGGGTAAATGTAAAAATTGTCCCTAGTGGGTGTAGGATAGTGTTAATGTACGGGGATCACTGGGCGGCACGGACTTGGAGGGCCGAAAAGGCCTGTTTCTGGCTGTAGATATATGATATGATGATGATATGAAAATGTAAAATTAAAAAATGATCTCTAGTGTGTATAGGCTAGTGCTAGTTGCGGGGATCGCTGGTCGGTACGGACTCGGTGGGCCGAAGGGCCTGTTTCTGTGCTGTATCTCTAAACCAAACTAAACTACAAGGATACATTTGCGGTCACATAGTGGCACAACAGTGAAGTTGGTGCTTTGCAGAACCAGAGACACGGGTTCAATTCTGACTACGGGTGTTGTCTGTACAGAGTTTGTATGTTCTCCCTGTGACCACGTGGGTTTCCTCCAGGCGCTCCTGTTTCCTCCCACACTCCAAAGGCGTGTGGGTTTGAAGATTAATTTGCCTCGGTAAATTGCCCCTGGTGTGTAGGGAGTGGATGGGAAAGTGGGATGGTTCAATGGTACTTTTATCGTCACATGTGCAAAGTGATAAGACAGTGAAATTATTTTCCGTACAAACAGTCCAGAAGGTATTGCCATACCCCCCAATTAGCAAGTGTACAGAAATAGTCTACTGAGCCCGCATGCGAGAGGCACCGTGTTTTGGTGAAAACTTCCCAAGTCCATGTTCTATTTCTTAGGTGCCTGTTCCGGGCAAGTCCCAGGCTGTTGGAGGCCTCCATAAACATAGAAACATGGATAACATAGAAACATGGATAACATAGGGACATGGATAACATAGGGACATGGATAACATAGGGACATGGATAACATAGAGACATGGATAACATAGAGACATGGATAAAATAGACACATGGATAACATAGAGACATGGCTAACATAGGGACATGATAACATAGGGACATGATAACAGGGACATGGATAACATAGAGACATGGCTAACATAGGGACATGATAACATAGGGACATGATAACAGGGACATGGATAACATAGAGACATGGATAACATAGAGACATGGCTAACATAGGGACATGATAACATAGGGACATGATAACAGGGACATGGATAACATAGAGACATGGATAACATAGAGACTTGGATAACATAGAGACATGGCTAACATAGGGACATGATAACATAGGGACATGATAACAGGGACATGGATAACATAGAGACATGGATAACATAGAGACTTGGATAACATAGAGACATGGCTAACATAGAGACATGGATAACATAGAGACATGGATAACATAGAGACATGGATAACATAGAGACATGGATAACATAGAGACATGGATAACATAGAGACATGGATAACATAGAGACATGGATAACATAGAGACATGGATAACATAGACATAACAGAGACATGATAACATAGAGACATGGATAACATAGAGACATGGCTAACATAGGGACATGATAACATAGGGACATGATAACATAGAAAAGTGAGGTAACATAGAAAAGTGGGATAACATAGAACTGTGAATGGGTGTTCAATGGTCAGAGTGGTCTTGGTGGGCCGAAAGGCCTGTTTCCATGCTGTATCTCTACAATTCTAAATGCACATATGCCACTCTCAACCTTTGACCTCCTTGAGATGCGTCAACCCCATCCCTCTCCAGTCCCTCAGCCCATCGTAACACAGAGGGTGCATCCACTTTCAACGAACACTGTAACTATATAGAGCTCTTGTGTGTCATCTGTCTTTAAATACGTCAACGCAACAGCCCGTAAAAGGCTATTCAAGATGTGTAACCCAGGGCAACGGGCCAACAACCAAACTGAAACTTATTTGGAGAACTGAAGTAGTTGTTTAAAATAATTGACAGGCAGGGGGTTGAGTTTTACTGCACTTATTAAGTCAGATGTACTCAGATATGTTATTAATCACTTGCTTTTGACTGAGGTCTCGATTCAGAAAATACTAGCAAATTAAATACTAGCAAACTAAACTAAATTAAACTACATAGTATGGTGAGGTCCAGGTGCAATGAAAAACCTTGCAGCAGCAGCATCACAGGCACACAGATTTGGACAAACATACCAAACAAGTTATACATAACTGATATATAAATTGCACTTAAAATTGCCAAAAGAAAGAAGACAGAGGTGCAGAATTAGGCCATTTGGCCCATCAAGACCATGCCACCATTCAATCATGGCTGCTCTATCGTTCCCTCTCAATCCCACTCTCGTGCCTTCTCCCCATAGCCGTTCAGTCTGCCTGTGATTTTGCCAGAAGCTATCAGTCTAGATTATTCTCTTTAACTTTCTCCATAATGAGGCTTCAGCTCACAAGTTCCACAGGCAAAAGCTACCGTCCTTAAGTATTGGTGTTCAGCTCCTTTGTAAAACATTCCTCTGTATATTATTTTTGGCCAGGTGCTAACCCATTTATTTAAATAACTCCCTCATTAAAGATAATAATTTCGTTTGTTAATACATGTACTTTGACCCAGCCTGATCGGTATCTACAATTAAAAGCACATAATCTGGCTAACGGCAGTTCAATGGCTACTGGGGTTTCATTCCAGACAAGCAGACTGCACCTCCTAAGCCTAAACCACAGAAACTATAGGTTTTCCCTGGAGAGAATTCGGGCTCCTATACACACAGACTGGGATGAGGAATATTTAAGGCTGGAGTTTAATTAGAGTCACACAGCATGGAAAAAAGCCCTTCAGCCCAACTTACCCATGCCGACCAAGAATGCCCCATCTAGTTTAGTTTTTTTAGTTTAGAGATACAGCACGAAAGCGGGCGCAGGAACGAACCTGGGTCTCTGGCGCTGTAGAGTAGCAACTCTAATGCTGCACCACCGAGCTACCCGCGTACAGCCTATATATCCCTCAAAATCTTTTATATTTTTATTTTCATATTTCAGATACAGCGCGGAAACAGGCCTTTTCGGCCCACCAAGTCCGCGCCGCCCAGTGATCCCCGCACATTAACACTATCCTACACACACTAGGGACAATTTTTACATTTACCCAGTCAATTAACCTACAAACCTGTACGTCTTTGGAGTGTGGGAGGAAACCGAAGATCTCGGAGAAAACCCACGCAGGTCACGGGGAGAACGTTCAAACTCCTTACAGTACAGCACCCGTAGTCAGGATCGAACCTGAGTCTCCGGCGCTGCATTCGCTGTAAGGCAGCAACTCTACCGCTGCGCCACCGTGCCGCACTTTTAGATCCATGTACCCAGTGTTTTTTAAATGTTGTTTAAGTACCTGCCTCAACCACCTCCTCTGGCAGCTCATTCCATACACCCACCACCCTCTGAGTGAAAAAAGTTGTTGCTCGTGTCCCTATTAAATCTCCCCTCCCACCTTAAATCTATGTCCTCTGGTTCTTGATTACCTCTACTGTAGGTAAAAGACTGCATTCACCTGATCTCTTCCCCTCAAGTTTTTATAAATCTCTATCAGATCACCCCTTAGCCTCCTGCATAGTATTGTTCAAGGATGGGCACAAGTGGCGGCATGGTGGCGCAGCGGTAGAGTTGTTGTCTTATCACGCCAGAGACCTGGGTTCGATCCTGATCATGTGTGCTGTCTGTATGGAGTTTGCATGTTCACCCTGTGACCACGTTGGTTTCCTCTCGGTGCTCCGGTTTTCTCCCATATTCCAACGACTTGTAGGTTAATTGGCTTCTGTAAATTGTTGCTAGCGTGTAAGATAGAACTAGTGTACAGGGGATCATTGGTCGGCATGGACTCGATGGGCCAGTTTCTATGCTGTATCTAAACTAATGTGCAAATGGGTCTCCTGGAATGGTGTGCAAGCATCTCGTGGAGGAAATAGGAAAGGTTTCCAGGGATATGGGCCAAACGCAGGCAGGTGGGACTAGTGTAGATTGGGCATTTTGGTCGGTATGGGCATGTTAGGCTGAAGGGCCTGTTTCTGTTCTGTATGACATAGACTCTATGACTCAAAAAAGCTTTTAATTTCATTGTTGGCATTAATTTGTCAGTAGCATAAATGTAAGGCGATGGCAAGAAACTATTTTGTTGTACAAATAGTACAGGCAAGATGCCCTGCAATGGAATCCCTAAGGCGACTGACCATAATTGGTTACTTCATTCAAGAGGAGCACAGTGGCTGGGAGCTGTACAAGGCACAAAGAATGTAGAACAGCACAGCATAGGAACATGCCCTATGGACCACAATGTCTGTGCCAAACATGATGCCAAGATAAAGTAATCTCACTTGCCTACCTATGTCCAGATTCCTCCATTCCCTGCATATCCATGTGCCTATCCAGAAGCCTCTTAAATGCCACTATTATGTCTACTTCCACTACCATCTGTGGCAGCATGTTCCAGCAACCCACTGCCCTCTTTGTAAAAAATAATGTGCCCCCCCACATCTCCTCTAAACTTTACCCCGTTCACCTCTAGCCGTTGATATTTCCACCCTGCGGATAAAGGTTCTGACTGTCTATGCTATCTATACCTCTCATCATTTTATATACTACCAGGCCTCCCAACGACTTCCAGCATTCCAGTGAAAACAATCCAAGCCTGGTCAATCTCACTCTGTAGCTAATGCCCCCTAATTCAGGCAGCATTCTGGTAAACCTCCTCTGCACCCTCACCAAAGCCACCACATCCTTCCTGTAATGGGGCGACCAAAACTGCGCTTAATGCTCCATGCCAATGCACAGATCAGCATCTTCTGTAAGCATGAAGAACAGTGGAAATGATCAGTGAAACTTGAGGAATGAAGGATCCCAGACAAAAAAGTCAATCCGCGAAGCTTGAGATCAAGGTTGGCATTTGCCATGCTGAGTCAGCCCAAAGTGCACAGGGCAACTTTATCAAGAATAATTACTTCAAAACCTTTGGGTCTCCTCAATCAAGTGATTCTGAAAGTGCTCCTTTAAGATCCAGTGTTTGTGTTTTGGGCAAATAAAAGGGAAAAAAAATAATTGCTGGAACTATGAAATACAAACACTGGATTTGCTGGAAATCTGAAATAAAAGGAAATGCTGGAACATATCTAGCTGGTCAGGCAACATCTGCTGAGAGAGTAATAGGGTTCTCTGGGGAAGCACGGCGGAGGAGTGGTAGATCTTCTGCCTTACAGCGCCAGAGACCTGGGCGTGATCCTGGCTACAGGTGCCGTCTGTATGGAGTTTGTACATTCTACCTGTGACCGAGTGGGTTTTCTCTGTGTGCTCCCGTTTCCTCCCATATTCCAAAGACGTGTGGGATTGTAGGTTAACTAGCTTCTGTAAATGGCCCGCCAGTTTTTAGTTTAGTTTAGAGGTACAGCGCAGAAACGGGCCCTTCAGTCCACCGAGTTTGTGCGTCCAGTGATCCCCGTACACTAAGACCATCCTAAACCCACTAGGGACAATTTACAATTTTACCACAGCCAATTAACCTACAAACCTGTATGACTTTGGAGTGTGGGAGGAAAACGGAGAAAACCCACGCGGTCACAGGGAGAACGTACAAATACTGTACAGACAGCACCCGTAGTCAGGATGGAACACGGGTCTCTGGCGCTGTAAGGCAGCAACTCTACCGCTGCGCCACCATTGTACCCCTCGATGGTTCCATAGCCGGTTCTAGTTCACTAGAACTAGTGAACGGGTGATCGTTGGCCTGCCCAGTGGGCCGAGGCGCCCATTTCCACGCTGTATTGCTAAACTAAACTACTGCCTATTGGACACATTAGAGGCAGGAAACATGTTCCCAATGTCAAGTCAACTCAAATCAAGTCAAATTTATTTGTCACATACACATACTCGATGTGCAGTGAAATGAAAGTGGCAATGCCTGCGGGTTGTGCACAAAAATAATTACAGTTACAGCATATAAATAAAGTTAATAAGTTACTAAACATAGCACAAAAAGTGTCGACAAAAATTTAGTCTCTGGGGTTATCAAAGTTGACAGTCCTGATGGCCTGTGGGAAGAAGCTCCGTCTCATCCTCTCCGTTTTCACAGCGTGACAGCGGAGGCGTTTGCCTGACCGTAGCATCTGGAACAGTCCGTTACTGGGGTGGCAGGGGTCCCTCATGATCTTGCTTGCTCTGGATCTGCACCTCCTGATGTATAGGTCCTGCAGGGGGACGAGTGTAGTTCCCATGGTGCGTTCTGCCGAACGCACTACTCTCTGCAGGGCCATCCTGTCCTGGGCAGAGCTGTTCCCAAACCAGACTGTAATGTTGCCGGACAGGATGCTCTCTACAGCCCCAGAGTAGAAGCAATGAAGGATCCTCAGCGACACTCTGAATTTCCTCAGTTGTCTAAGGTGTTGGGGAAGTCCAGAACAAGGGGCCACAGTTTAAGAATAAGAGGTAGGCCATTTAGAACGGAGATGAGGAAGAACTTTTTCAGTCAGAGAGTGGTGAAGGTGTGGAATTCTCTGCCTCAGAAGGCAGTGGAGGCCAGTTCGTTGGATGCTTTCAAGAGAGAGCTGGATAGAGCTCTTAAGGATAGCGGAGTGAGGAGGTATGGGGAGAAGGCAGGAACGGGGTACTGATTGATAGTGATCAGCCATGATCGCATTGAATGGCGGTGCTGGCTCGAAGGGCTGAATGGCCTACTCCTGCACCTATTGTCTATTGTCTATTGTCTATTGTCTATCCCCATCTGCCTTCGTCTCCACATCCCCAGTGGGCCAGATGTACGGGGAACTTGCACCAAGACTTGTCAATCGAGCTCAATTTGCTTTAATTACTCTGATTTCCCTAATAAACCAAGTCAATCTGACCACAGCCTAGCAAAACAAAGAGAGGGTTTGTGTTAAATAATTACAGCAGCAGAGAAAATAAGCCCGTGTCAAACTGAAATAAATGGAACGCTTGTAAAAACAAATATTGGGATGCTAAATAAACCAAAGCAAGGAACAAATGAACAAATTCCACAGTGAGTGCTAAGCCTTTGGTATCTCTCTCATGCCTTCAGGGTCTCATCAGCGTTGGAAAAACATTGTTCACTCCCAGCTTATTATGAGGGCTTTCCCCCTCTATTGTTTTCTGTAGCCATTGCAAGCTTTCTTCGATATATCATCGGAATTATGATAAATGTCTACATTTAGGTTTAGAGCTGTGCTGAACTACTATCTACCTCAATGGTGACCCTTGGACTATCCCTGATCAGACTTTACTTGCACTTAACGTTATTCGCTTATCATGTATCTACACACTGTAAATGGATCTATTGTAACCATGTATTTTCTTTCTGTTGACTGGATAGCATGCAACAAAAGCTTTTCACTGTACGAAAGGCGACAACTAAACTGGACCTGAGATTTAGGTTTAAGTTTATTATTGTCATGTACCGAGGTACAGTGAAAAGCTTTGCTTTGCATGCTATCTAAACAGGTCAGATATAGAAAATAGGTGCAGGAGTAGGCCATTCGGCCCTTCGAGCCATACATAGAAACATTCAGTTCAAACTAGTACAATCGGTAGAGCAAAGGGGAAAATAGAGAGTGCAGAATATAGTTCTCAGCATTGTAGCGCATCAGTTCCATCGACAAAGTCCAAAGTCCACAATGGGGTAGAGGTGAATCGGACAGTACCCTAGCTTATGGGGGACTGTTCAGAAGCCTGATAACAGAGGGGAAGAAGCTGTTCCAGAGTTTTCTAGAACTTATAAACATGAACAGAAAGAAGACTGTTCATGTTTATAAGTTCTAGGAGTAAAATTAGACCATTCGGCCCATCAGGTCTTATCTGCCATTCTCCTGTCTTCTCCCCATAATCCCTGTGCAAAAACAAGACATTAGTGCAGAAGCACAAATTAGAGAACAAGTCCATGGTGGTGCAAGACCAGAATGGAGGGACGGGAAAATGCCAATCCAAAGACGTACAGGTTTGTAGGTTAATTGGCTGGGCAAATGTAAAAATTGTCCCTAGTGTGTGTAGGATAGTGTTAATGTGCGGGGATCGCTGGGCGGCGTGGACTCGGTGGGCCGAAGGGCCTGTTTCCGCGCTGTATCTCTAAATCTAAAATAAAATCTGAAATCAATGTGACCCTTGCCAGACAGACTCGGTATGCTGTTCTGTACATACCTGTGCTTATTCATGGGGATACTCTTGCAGATCTGTATGCAAACAGAAATATTTCACAGTACATTGGTACATGTGATGGTAAAGAAAGCATCAAACCATTGAAGTGATACTCAGTGTCAATGCATGAACTACAGTGGACAAAGTGACCACGGCCAGTTTACACCACCAGCGATGGGATAATGACTGGATAATCCATTTTCGTGACCGCGATTTAGTGATAACTTTTGAGTAGGATATTAGATCCCTTATTCTTCAAAGTAATGTGGTGGGAAGCATTATATTCACCTGAATAAGAGGGTTCCTGGCTTTTGCTCGAGGAAGGATGATGCTTCTAGCAATTATTCATGGTACGTTATTGTCACGTGTACCTAAATACAGTGAATTTCTTTTTTGCATATTTCAATAACTGCACATTAGGCATAGTCATACTGCGTACAAGAGTGTTAGACAGTAGATCACATGGAGTCAGTACACGCGTTTCGCCACGTTTCAGGCACCATCTTGTACGCTTCAAGTGCAAAATGAGAAAATAATGTTAGTCTTAACTCAGCTAAAAATGCACGTTGTCCTGGTGGCGGCACAGGGCCGGGGCTGCAGGGGTCGGCCTGGCTGGGCGATGTGTTGATGTCCTCCACCACTGCTCTGCCACTGCAGGTCGCGTCCCATTCACATGCTCGACCTCCTGGAGCGACGCCTGATCTAATGGAGTCCCAGGCTGCTGCAGGGCCTTCAGCGGCCCACTCCGTCGACTCGACCCACGCTGACGCCTTCTTGACCAGCCTAGGAACGCTCCATCCTTCGCCTCTGACGGCCATCGCTCAGCCTCCGTGCCCTGGAGCCGACTCAGAACTATCAGCTCCATTTTAAGATGGAGGAACATGTAGATGTTTGGGCTGAAGTCACTGAAGTGGAGTTTAAATAATAATAATATTTTGTCCCACACCGGGGAAATTTACAAACACACGACCTTCCAAATCAGAGGTGAGGGTAGGACCCACTAAGTCAGGGGTAAGGCCAGTGTTGCGGTCAAACTTATTGTAGGTGTTGTAAGGGGGGGGGAGATAGGGGATGAATGGGGGTGAAGGTTTGTGGAAGGCAGGAGAGAAACGTTCCGAAAGAAAGCCTGATAAAATCCAATTAAAGATAGTTCAAAGGTCTCCAGTGAGGTAGAGGGGAGATAGACACAAAATGTTGGAGTAACTTGGTAGGTCAGGCAGCATCTCTAGAGAAAAGGAATAGGTGATGTTTCAAGTCGAGACCCTTCTTCAAACTGAGGTAGATGGTAGGTCAGGACCACACTCCAGCAGGTTGAGAGGACCGTTCAGTTGCCTGATCACAGCTGAGAAGTAGATGGAACAGTAGATACAAGAAACTGCAAATGCTGGTTTACAAAGAAAAGATGCTAAGTGCTGGAGTAACTCAGTAGGTCAGGCAGGCGGCATCTCTGGAGAACATGGCGAGGTAATATTTGGGGTCGGGACCCTTTGTCAGACTGTGGTGAAAGCAGGGTAGATTTGAGCGGAGGGTTGCGGCATGCAAGGATAAAACGGCTCCCTTAAAACACGTGCGTTTGACTAACAGTAGAATTGCCCAATTAACTCTGCTCTGACTGGTATTACATCCAACCAAATGGTCCCTGCAAATTCAGGACAGAATCAACAAGGCTGAAAGTATCTTTACACTTTAGAGATAC
The DNA here is from genome assembly GCF_053455715.1 of Rhinoraja longicauda. Classification (NCBI taxonomy): domain Eukaryota; kingdom Metazoa; phylum Chordata; class Chondrichthyes; order Rajiformes; family Arhynchobatidae; genus Rhinoraja; species Rhinoraja longicauda. Next base: position 16,450,200 of record NC_135969.1, on the reverse strand, counting down.
AGTGTGGAAACAGGCCCACCATGTCCGCGCCGACCAGCGTTCATCCCGTACACTAGCACTATCCTACATACTAGGGATAATTTACACAAGCCAATTAACGTGCAAACCTGTACATGTTTGGAGTGTGGGAGGAGACCCATGCGGTCACAGGGAGAACGTACAAACTCCGTACAGGCAGCACCCGTAGTTAGGATCAGACCCATTTCTCTGGTGCTGTAAGGCAACATCTCTACCACTGTGCAGCTGTGCAGCCCTGATGGAAAGATATTGCATTGAATTTCATCAGAACATTGTTCAATGCGATATCTTTCCATCAGGGCTGCACAGCTGCCCAAGGCCAGAGATGTGGAATTGGGAGGAAAATGAAAGATTATGAAAGAAATTGCCCCAAACAGTAAATTAGAGGTTTAAGATTAAAATCCGACTTGTGGAGTGATTAATATACTTGTACAAAATTCCCTTTTCTACTAATTGTGAACCTGTTTGTTGTAATTACAGGACATTCGTTGTTAAGCTAATGGCTGGCAGCACTTCACCAGAAATTGCTAATGTCTTATTCCTGGTGGCGCAGAGTAAATTTAAGCCGCTAACATGTGAGCGGATCCATATCATGCCTCCAAGCCAAACAGATGGGGAATAATTTAAGGTTAAATCTGTAGGCAATTATCTGGGTTGACAGACCATAGCGAGCCTTGGGATGCGAACTGCAGTCGGACAGCACCAGTCTGAGTGGCTATGTTTTAGTTTGAGTTTAGTCTATTGTCACATGTACCGAGGTACAGTGAAAAGCTTTTGCTGCATGCTAACCAGTCAGCGGAAAGACAATACATGCTTACAATTGAGCCATCCGCAGTGTGCAGATACAGGTTAAAGGGAATAACATTTAATGCAAGATAAAGCCGGTAAAGTCCGATCAAAGATAGTCCGAGGGTCTCCAGTGTGGTAGATAGTAGTTCAGGACCGCTCTCTAGTTGGTGATAGGATGGTTCTGTTGCCTGATAACAGCTGGGAAGAAACTGTCCCTGAATCTGGAGGTGTGTGTTTTCACACTTCTATACCTTTTGTCCAAGGGGAGAGGGGAGAAGAGGGAGTGGTCAGGGTGCGACTGGTCATTGATTATGCTGCTGGCCTTGCCGAGGCAGCGTGAGGTGTAAATATAGTCAATGGAAGGAAGGTTGGTTTGTGTGATGGTCTGGGCTCGGTCGAATTTCTCTGCAATTTCTTGCGGTCTAGCATGGAGCTGTTCCCAAACCGTGCTGAGATGCACCCCGATAGAGCGCTGGCCAAGGTGCATCTGTAGGAGTTTGTGAGAGTTGTTGGGGACACGATTTATTCAATCAGCTTGTATCTTAACACCTCATTTTGGTTTTGGTTTATTACTGTCACATGTACCGAGGTACAGTGAAAAGTCTCTGTGTGCTATCAAATCAGACAATACTGTACATGAAAATACAGTCAAGCCAAACACGTATAACAGCTAGATCAGAGAAAAATACAGAGTGCAGAATATAGTTTCTCAGCACCGTAGTGTAACAGTTCCAGCTTTCCACCTCTACATCTCTTCCCTCCTAACCCCCTCCCAACCCCCTCCCCCTCAAACACCCGGGAAGGAAGGAAGTTATAGAGAGTGTCTGGACACTGCCCGACTGCCCATCCCCACCTTTGAAGGGATCTATAGGAGGCACTGCCTCAAAAAGACAGCCAATATCATCAGAGACTCACACCACCCTGGCCATGCTCTCACTCCTACCATTGGGCAGAAGATACAGGAGCCTGAAAATTGTGATCACCATGTTTAAGAATAGCTTCTTCCAAGGAATATCAGGCTTTTGAACATTGCGCAACATTAACCTCAGCAACTGTGAAGTTCTGTCTGAAGACGGGCCCTGACCCAAAACATCAAACTGCAGATGCTGGTTTAAACCGAAGATAGACACAAAAAGCTGGAGTAACTCAGCGGGACGGGCAGCATCTCTGGAGAGAAGGAATGGGTGACGTTTCTGGTCCAGACCCTTCAGCCCTTCTCTCCAGGGAACCTATATTTGGTGCTGGATGAGCCGCGGGCTTGTTACGGAGCTGCAGAGCCGACAAGTGTATTAGTTCTGCCTTGGAGCTTTTCTACTGTGGAAAACTGATAGATATGATAGGTGAAGGCCATGAGATTCATGCATGGTAAGGCCAGCTGGATGCAGTCAGTCCCGTGCTCTTAACTCACTGCGTGCCATGAACTGTATACCACGGCGTACAATTCCCACACAAAGCTGCCGGATTATCTCGGTCTCGGGTCTCCGGTGCTGTGAGGCAGCAACTGTGCCGCCCCGAATTGTTATCCTGTTGAGGTTGATAGCGACCACCATAAAATTGTGGGAGCGGGATGATTTGATTTAGTGATGCCAAGAATAAATGTTCTATCATTTAGAACTACCATTTGTCATTCAGAATCCCTGTTGTGAGGGGTTGGGTAATCCTTTGGTTATGGAAAGCAACCTTGAGCATTCATAGCTCATTTCTCACATATATCCATATTTTATGCAGGACATCCTTATGGTCTGCAGAATCAATCAGGGTTTTCAAGCAATTGCACAGGCACATGAGACCAAAATAGTTGTAGGCCTACTGGGAATGGAACTGACAGGGATCTCCACTAAAGGCTGGGACACATGTGATGGGCTGAATTACCACCTCCTGTATCAGAACATATCCCCATGCCAGTAATTCAATGGCAGAGTCCTATGTCCTATATAAATGAAGATGCTCTTAGTGTTGGTGGCCCCAAGTGAGGACTTGTATTGTTGATGTATAGACAATAGACAATAGACAATAGGTGCAGGAGTAGGCCATTCAGCCCTTCGAGCCAGCACCGCCATTCAATGTGATCATGGCTGATCACTCTCAATCAGTACCCCGTTCCTGCCTTCTCCCCATACCCCCTCACTCCGCTATCCTTAAGAGCTCTATTCAGCTCTCTCTTGAAAGCATCCAACAAACTGGCCTCCACTGCCTTCTGAGGCAGAGAATTCCACACCTTCACCACTCTCTGACTGAAAAAGTTCTTCCTCATCTCTGTTCTAAATGACCTACCCCTTATTCTTAAACTGTGGCCCCTTGTTCTGGACTCCCCCAACATTGGGAACATGTTTCCTGCCTCTAATGTGTCCAATCCCCTAATTATCTTATATGTTTCAATAAGATCCCCCCTCATCCTTCTAAATTCCAGTGTATACAAGCCCAATCGCTCCAGCCTTTCAACATACGACAGTCCCTATACATCAACAATATAGGACGTTGGTGAGACCGCATTTAGAATATTGTGTTCCGTTTTGGGCACCATGTTATAGGAACGATATTGTCAAGCTTGAAAGTGTTCAGAAAATATTTATTGTGCGAGGATGCTGCCAGGACTAGAGGGTGTGAGCTATAGGGAGAGGTTGAGTAGGCTGGGACTCTATTCCTTGGAGCGCAGGAGGATGAGGCATGATCTTATAGAGGTATACAAAATCATGAGAGGGATAGATCGGGTCGATGCACAGTCTTTTGCCCAGAGAAGGGGAATTGAGGACCAGAGGACAGAGGTTCAAGGTGAAGGGGAAAAGATTTAATAGGAATCCGAGGGGTAACTTTTGCACACAAAGGGTGGTGGGTGTATGGAACAAGCTGCCAGAGGAGGTGGTTGAGGCTGGGATTATCCCATCTTTTAAGAAACAGTTAGACAGGTACATGGATGGGACAGGTTTGGAGGGATATGGACCAAGCGCAGGTAGGTGGGACTAGTGTAGCTGTGACATGTTGGCAGGTGTGGGCACGTTGGGCCGAAGGACCTGTTTCCACACTGAATTAATCTATGACTCTACGATGACAAAATCGACAATGTACACATTGTGAGCCTTTGCTTTAATCCTTCTATGAGCTAGGGTAAATTCTGATTCCATCCCGACCACATTGCAGACATTGGACTTTGTCTCTGGAACTATTTTGCTGCAGTGCTGAGAACTATATTCTGCACTCTGTATCTTTCCCTTCACTTTACCTGTTGTACTTGAGTTTGGCTAAAACTGAAAGCCTGAAAACTGTAACGTCCAGCTTCAGAAGCTGCTTCTTCCCTTCAACCCAGTCTATTAAACACGACAACCTCCAAATAAGCTCCAAACTACAAACACTTGGGGGCATTGTTTTGCACTATTATTGTTTAAAAAATATATATATATACTATGAAACCCAGGCAAATATAAACAGAATTATACTCTATAGATATTGTAATTATAATTATAAAAATATAACACAAAAACATAATTGTGCTGTATTTATACTATGTGTATATATATATATATATATATATTTAGTATATATAGATAAATTATGCGTGCGTGTGCCACACACACATATATCGTGTATTATATATATATATAATATATATATATAATATTTAAAATGTGTGTATATATTTCCCCATTTCAAGACATGACAACACTCTTGACTCTCTGGGTTTGATTGTATCTACGTAAGGTACATCTGATCTGTTTGGATAGCATGCAAAGTAAATCCACTGTACCTCGGTACAAGTGACGATAATAAACCTAAATCTCCATTCTCCAGCTTTGCCCTCTCCAGCATGGTCACTAACTCATGCTGTTAAATCCTGAGGGATCCCTGCATGCACACCTAATCTCCCTGGTCACACCAGACCATCCTGCAGCTGAATTCAATCTTGTGCACCTTTGAAGTAGAATTTAAATTAAAATTTGTGATCCTTATCATAAAACAGAATTTATATCCACCCTAATTTCACGGTTCACTAAGTTCCATATGGTCAGTGACAGCATCGATGCATTGATCCAGATGAGGGATTTGCAGGACACCCGAAACCATGAGCGATTGCAATCTATAAATGACTGCATGGTTTGAGTTTGGCCCATTAAAGCTTCGTAAATTAGAGATATTCATGGAATGCTGAGATTTAACAATCTCCGGCATTGCTTTGAGCATCGTCAAGAAATGGCAACCCGTTACTATGGCAATGGACCAAGTGTATGCTGGGATACGCTTGGAGATCTGACTTCAAAATGGCTTCTTTGTCAACCAAGCGGAGTAAGTTTACTTTGCTGGACAGCAATCGGTTAAAGCCTAAGGCATTTGTGTCAGATGAAGAGCGGGGCTATTTGATTCAGAGGCAGTAATTACATCAGAATGTAGACACAAGGAACTGCAGATGCTGGTTTTGAAATGAAGACACAAAGTGCTGGAGTAACTCAGCAGGTCAGGCAGCATCTCTTGAGAACATGGATAACCAATGTTTTGGGTTTCTTCTTGAAGTCGGTTCTGAATGGATGAACGAATGAATGAATACTTTATGGTCACATGTGACAGGTCACAGTGAAATTCTTTGCTTGCAGTCCCACGGTATGCAAATAGTCGCCACATAAGGGCACTGACAAAGTTACAAAGAATACAAAGTATCCGTGCCAGGTCCCCATTTGTTCTCAACCCCCTCATGGCGGTGTCCCCCCCCACGCTGGATCCTCCACAGTTCTTTCCCCCACCCCCTCACGGCGGTCCCCCCCCCCCCCACCGTTCCTTCCCCCCCCCCTCACGGCAATAGACAATAGGTGCAGGAGTAGGCCATTCGGCCCTTCGAGCCATCACCGCCATTCAATGTGATCATGGCTGATCATTCTCAATCAGTACCCCGTTCCTGCCTTCTCCCCATACCCCCTGACTCCGCTATCCTTAAGATCTCTATCTAGCTCTCTCTTGAATGCATTCAGAGAATTGGCCTCCACTGCCTTCTGAGGCAGAGAATTCCACAGATTCACAACTCTCTGACTGAAAAAGTTTTTCCTCAACTCTGTTCTAAATGGCCTACCCCTTATTCTTAAACTGTGGCCCACCCACGACGGATCCTCCATCGTTCTCCCCCCCCCCACCCTTCACGGCGGTCCCCCCCCACGCCGGATCCTCCATGGTTCCTTCCCTCGGCAGCGACGCCCAACTTCACGTGTCCGTCTCGTCCGTCGGTCGGCGCCACCATTGACCGCCGCACGGACCTCTCCATTAACGCTGCCGGGCCCTTCCGGATGCCTCCGTGGCGCCAACTCAGGCCTCAGCCACGGGCTCCGCCGACCCAGGCTCCGTCAGCCGCGTGCTCCGACCCGCGAGGTCCCCGGCGTCACCGACTCTGCTTCCCGCGCTGGCTCCGGCCTTGCCGACCGCGGTTCACCGGGAAGCGTCTGTCGCAGCGGCTCACCGGGATCATATCATCACATTTCAGAACATTTCATCTCATAACATTTAAGAGATTGGATAGGATGCGTTCAGAGAGAGATGGGCCAAATGCGGGCAGGTGGGACTAGTGTATATGGGGCATATTGGTCGGTGTCGACAAGCTGGGCTGAAGGGCCTGTTTTCATGCTGTATGATTCTGACTCCGACCCAAATTTTCACCTATCCATCTCCTCCTGAGATGCTGCCCGACCTGCTGAATTAATCCAGTAATTACATCAACTTGGCATCTTGTTTGAGGCAGGTTCACAGCATCAAGAAAATGATAATTTATTTTACCGGGTTGCATGCAAATCAAAGTATTTCACTGTATGTACATGTGACAATGAAGTATCAATGAATCATTATCATTAAATCACACAGCAAGTTCCATTTAACAGCACTGACATTGACAGTCTTGGTCAAAAGTTAGTTTAGAGATAATTCATCTACAGGGTGTGAGGGAAAAGTCTTTGTTGAGATGGTGCTTGTAAGCTTGCACATCATCTGAAAATTCAGAAGGTGCCGTAGTTTAAAGATTCATCCGAAACATGGCACATTTGACAGAAGCGTTGTTATGGGTCACCGATTTGGTATCCAACAAAGTACTGGAGGAGCATTAAATATTCCCACTGTGGACCTCAATGTGGATTTCCATTGCCGTGCAGTCTCTCTCGCACTCTATCACTCTCCAACAACACGAATAAGACAGTGAAGCAAAAGGTTTAAGGTGTGCGCAAGAAGTTTAAATCATTATCCCCAACACTGTGATCAGAGGACAGACACACAATGCTGGAGCAACTCAGTGGGTCAGGCAGCATCTGCTGAGTTACTCCAGCATCTTGTGTCTACCTTGTGTAAAACAGCATCTGCAGTTCCGTCCTGCACACAGTGATCAGCGGGATTGGTTGAGCTCTGGACTAGCTACGGGGTGAAGACTGATTGAATTGCTTTATGTGGAACGCTATTCCACGTAATGCACCACAGGGATTCTCTCATTCTCTTGTATTGATCATAATTAGAGAATGGATTGCTTCCTCTCTGGGCAGGAGTTGGCCCCGCTTCACTGTTTGTTGTAGCAGTGAAGTTTAACTACTTCCTGAGGTCAGGACATAGACTATGAGTGATCCCTAGAAGCCAGTGTCTCTCATCCGTTCATTAATTTCCAATTTGAGAATCCATACAGCATTAATCTCTGCTTCCTTTTACCTTTCCCATTATTGTTTTTGTTTCATATTGGTGAAGGGCATGCAGGTGATGCAATAGTATGATAAAGCTAGGGAATGTGTTCCAGTGCCAATCATGTTTTGTAAACTAACAGTGGAATATGTAGAAACTGGAATCGAAAGAGCACTCAATCAAAGTTTGATTGGTTAAACATTCCAGGGCAACTCACTATGTTGCAATCTGCATGAACTTCACTCTGTCGTTATTCTATGCTCCACCAGAAAATATCACTTAGTGTATAAAATCATGAGAGTTCATGTTCTAGGAGCAGAGTAAGGCCATTCGGCCCATCAAGTCTACTCCACCATTCAAACATGGCTGGTCTAACTTTCCCTCTCAACCCCCTTCTCCTGCCTTCTCCCCATAACCCCTGACACCCGCACTAATCAAGAATCTATCAATCTCCAACTTAAAAATATCCACTGACAGCCTTCTGTGGCAATAAATTCCACAGATTCACCACCCTCTGACTAAAGAAATTCCTTCTCATCTTCTTTCGAAAGGTGCATCCTTTAATTCTGAGGCTGTGGCTTCTGGTCCTAAACTCTCCCACTAGTAGAAACATCCTCACCACATTCATTCTATCCAGGACTTTCACTATTCTGAAAGTTTCAATGAGGTCCCCCCTCATCCTTCTAAACTCCAGCGAGTACAGGCCCAGTGCCCATTGAGGGTGAACACACCCATAGTCTTTTGCCCAGAGTAGAGGAATCAGGAACGAGTGGACATAAGGCGAGAGCTAATCGGACTTTATTCCTTGGAGAGCAGGGGGAATGAGAAGTGATCTTATAGAAGTGTACAAGATCATGAGAGGAATAGATCGGGTAAATGCACAGAATCTTTTGCCCAGAGTAGGGGAATCAAGAACCAGAGGTCATAGCTTTAAGATGAGGGGAGAAAGATTTAATAGGAACCTGAGGGGTAACGTTTTTTACGCAAAGGGTGGTGGGTGAATGGAACTAGCTGCCAGTGAAGGTAGTTGAGGTAGGTACTCTAACAGGGGAACACAGGTAAGGATGGATTAGTGTAGATAGGGCATATTGATCAGTATGGACGTTGGGCCAAAGGGCCTGTTTCCGTGCTGTATGACTGACTCAACAACTATATATTTCACCCTTTTATTCAGTAATATTCCCTTGTCGCTGGGTACAATACTGTGAAAAACAATTAACAGGATGTTACCTGATTATATCAGCAAAGTGTTAATGATAAATCAGAAAGAATTCGGCATTAGGACTTGGTTGAAATATAATTCTATTGTAAGTCCTACCTTGACAACGATGCCAAGGCTACAGAGAGTATAAAATCACAGGACAATAATGAAGGGAACACCAGGGATTTGAGGTTTGTGGGAAGAGATATGGCTATGCCTGGGCTCATGGTCATTTGTCTGAAGGTTTCACTTCGCCACAATCCCAAGGGGTTCGTAAGAAATTGAAGTTGGCTATGACCAATGCCTTTTGTAAAAGCTTACCGTTTTTATTGCCAAATTTGGCCTTCAACATCTGCCTTCAACATTACTTTTACAACTTGCTACAACTTAGTCAAAGAGGTTAGGTATCAAGGAGAGTTTGAAGGAAGAGGGAGGCAGGAAGGGGACAGGTTTTGTGGTTGATTTGATGCGCCACGCTGCGGTGCCGAATGGCCCCGGTGGGTGGGCGTGCCGGCGAGAGCGAGGAGGGACCCGCGCCGTGGAGGGGTGGGGGGGCCACTGAGAACGCGTGGGGTCTCGGCGGGCCGCCTGCGGTGACTTGCGGCAGCAGGCCTGGTTCTCAGCCGCGAGAAAGTAAGACTGCTCGATAAACGTTTTGTAGCTTTGTCAGCGCCAGAAACGTGGTGACTCTGTGCACTGCCTGGGTGACGTCTGCTGTACGATTTTACCGGGTTGTACGCAAAAACAAAGAATTGCACTCAACCTGGGTGCATGTGACAATAAAGTATCATTGAATCATCATTGAATCGAAGAGGCCAGCAGCTGAAAGCACTGTGACTGAAAGTGGAAGTATGGGAATTGGGGATGAGAAAGAGGGAGAGAGTCCAAATTGTGGTGGATCGGGTTACAGACATAGGAGGGGCTGGTACCGCGGTGATCCATGTGGTGTTGGTTCCACTCCGAATCGTCACCCATCTTTTTTCTCCAGAGATGCTGTTTGACCCACTTAGTTACTTCAGCACTTTGTGTCTATCTTGTGCATCCACAGTTCCTTCCTACACTTCGAGTGCAGTGCCCAGAGAGTGTTTCAGTCTGTAGCACAATCTATAATACACATCGTCCTCAAGATGTCGCCATTAACTGCCCCAAGTTTCCTAGCCTTCATGTATTCCTCCACAGTAAAAACAGAGCAGAACTATGCTCTGTGTATAAAGTCATGAGGTGAATAGCTAGGGTGAATGCACAGTCTTTTATATCCAGGGTAAGGGAAATAAAAGCAAGGGGACAAAGTGTATTTGGTTTAGTTTAGAGATACAGCATGAAAACCAAGACCTTCGTCCCACCAAGTCTCAGCCGACCAGCAATCACCCCTACCCTGGATCAATCGTCCACACTAGAGACAATTTACAGAGCCAATCCATGGATTGTTACACCATAATTTGGCTGCTATAGTATATTTTCAAACCCCATCAGTTCATGAGAAGTCACCAATTAAATGGAGGTTTCGTTTTTCCACAGTGGAAAAATGCTCGAAAACAACAACTTTATTTTGAAAACCGATTTCACACAGCAGAGGAAATAGCTTATCTGCTGGGACCACATTATACAGACAATAGGACTCTGGCAGGAACACAAAGTACATTGTTGAAACAATGACTGTCACTTCCAACAGCCAATTTCTCTCCTTATAAATGAACCTCTCCTGCTCGACCCACATACAATGCGTTCACAAAGTGTTGAGTCAGATCTGCCTGAGTCACAGCTCTTTCTTCCTGTCTTCAAAAGCAGTGCACTATTTATAAGCACGTTTTAATGTGGCGAAACACAAATATTCACAGTGTGTTGGGTGTGGATTTCCTTGGCCAATTTCTTTGGAGCTTTGCACGCTGTTAGTAGTGGGTGAGATTAGTTGGGCAGTCTCGGTTGAGAGTCAAGGGTCAAGAATGTTTGCTTGTTATATGCACCAGGACAGAACAATTGAAGTTCTTACTTGCAATGGACACAATGTTCTGGAGTAACTCAGCGGGTCAGGCAGCATCTCTGAAGAAAAAGGATAGGTGATCTTTTGGGCCGGGTCCCTTCTTCAGACTGACTCTAGTTTTTTTAGTTTTAGTTTTTAGTTTTATTGATACAGCACGGAAACCCCAGGCCCTTTGGCCACCGAGTCCGCGCCGGCCAGTGATCCCCATACACTAACACTATCCTACACACACTAGAGGTAATTTACAATTTCATCAAAGCCAATTAACTTACAAACTGGTGCGTCCTTGGAGTGTGGGAGGAAACCGGAGCACCCGGAGAAAACCCACGCAGGTCACGGGGAGGATGTACAAACTCTGTACAGGCAGCACCCCTAGTCAGGATTGAACCGGGTCTATGGTGCTTCAAGGCAGCAACTCTACCGCTGCGCCACTGTGCCACCTCTGCCAATGAAGGCATCTAGCAAACATGTTGCTTGCTGGAATAATTGCCTTCGCAACATTTGTTTGCTGCATCCAAGTTTGCATCGTCCCATTCACTTCACTTGGCTTTGCCTTCACTACAATTCCCCGACTCTCTCCCTCATTGTAATGTAAATTGTCCCTAGAATGTGTAGGATAGTGTTAGTGTGCGGGGATCACTGGCCGGCGTGGACTCGGTGGGCCGAAGGTCCTGTCTCCGCGCTGTATCTTAAAACTAAACAAAACTAAACTGTGTCTGGAATTGGCAATCTCCTGCCATGGAGCTAGGATCTCTAATCATGGAGGCAGAACGATCATTAAAGGAAAGCTCTGTATAAATGCTAATTACACAACTCCTGTAAACTATTAATCTATCTGTATGTGAATTTACATCTGTGCAACAGAAATTCCTGTGGCTTGTTCGGTGGGAACCCTAATCAAGACCTTTCATCTTGCAGACGTTTCGATTAATCGCCTTATGTTGCAAAAGTCTTTTGATTTTTCTGCCGGTGTCGGCACCAGAGGCCGTTGTAAATAATTGAGACAGGAAAGGATACTTTAATGCCCAAGGCATTTTTTTTCCCCCAACAACAAGCTGTGAAGCATTGACAAACCTTATCCTCGGTACCCATGTGTGAAAACCCAACACATGCAATTTCATGGGTTTCAACGTATTCCCTTTGTATTAAGAAACTTCCTTTCTTTAATGGAGACACACGGAACTGCAGATGCGGGAATCTTGAGCAAAACACAAGGTGCTGGAGTAACTCAATAGACAATAGACAATAGGTGCAGGAGTAGGCCATTCGGCCCTTCAAGCCAGCACCACCATTCAATGTGATCATGGCTGATCATTCTCAATCAGTACCACGTTCCTGCCTTCTCCCCATACCCCCTGACTCCGCTATCCTTAAGAGCTCTATCTAGCTCCCTCTTGAATGCATTCAGAGGACTGGCCTCCACTGCCTTCTGAGGCAGAGAATTCCACAGATTTACAACTCTGACTGAAAACGTTTTTCCTCATCTCCGTTCTAAATGGCCTACCCCTTATTCTTAAATTGTGGCCCCTGGTTCTGGACTCCCCCAACATTGGTAATATGTTTCCTGCCTCTAATGTGTCCAACCCCTTAATAATCTTATATGTTTCGATAAGATCCCCTCTCATCCTTCTAAATTCCAGTGTATACAAGCCTAGTCACTCCAGCTCAACGGGTCAGGCAGCATATCTGGAGAACATGGATAGGTGACGTTTCGGGTCGGGGTCTTTCTTCAGACTCTGAGTTTGTTTAGTTGGCCATGTTTTCCGACCAGCATATGTTCAACGTACCATGACATTTTGACAATGGCGGCACAGTGGCACAGCCGGTAGAGCCGCTGCCTCACAGCGCCAGAGACCCGGGTTCGATCCTGACCTCAGCAGGATCCACTGTCTGTGTGGTGTTCACATGTTCTCCCTGTGACTGTGTGGCCTTTCCTCGGGTACTCCAGTTTCATAAAGCTGTGCAGGTTTTTAGATTATTTGACCTCTGTATAATTGCTACTAGTTTGTAGGGAGTGGATGAGAAAGTAGGATAGCATAGAACTAGTGTGAATGGGTAGACACAAAAAGCTGGAGTAACTCAGTGGGACAGGCAGCGTCTCTAGAGGGAAGGAATGGGTGACTTTTCGGGTCGAGACCCTTCTTCAGAGTGTGAATGGGTGATCGATGGTCGACGTGGGCTCTCTGGGCCTTGGAGGGAATACGCCACTATTGTATCGCCCTCCACCATCACCTTTGGCAGTACGTTCCAGGCCTCCAACATGCTCTGTAAAAAAAATGCCCCGCACATCTCCTTCAAACTTTTCCCCTCTCACCTTATAGCTGTGTCCTCTAGTGGTGGACATATCCACTCTGGGGAAAAAGGTTCTGAATGCCTACCCTATCTATGCCTCTCATCCTTTTGTATACTTCCATCAGGTCTCCCCTCAGCCTCCAGCACTCCAGAGAAAACAACCCAGGTTTGTCCAACCTCTCCTTGTTGCTAATACCAGCTAATCCAGGCATCACAGTAGTAAACCTCTTCTGCTCTCTCCCCAAAGCCTCCATGCCCTTGTTGTAATGGAGTGACCAGAACTGCACAAAATGCTCCAAGGGTGGCCTAACCAAAGTCCTGTAAGGCTGCAAAGTGATCTCCTGCATATCAAGTCTCAACTTAACCTCTCCCGTTCCAAAGGAAGGGATCCAAGTCTGTCCAGCTTCTCCCTGCAGTTCTTTAGCTGTTTAGGATTGGCGTCCTTACTTTACTGCAACATCATTGCAGCAAAGCCCACATTGCAGTTAAATGGCCTAACCTGGCTTTGCAAATGATGAGTGACAAGGTATGGGAGGCCTCAGGTGCACTTGGAACTGAACTGTAACGTGACGCTAACGTTCCAGGCTATGAGCGCAGCAAGGAATGAAGGATTCTAGTAATGTGGCATAAATTGAATCGGACTAGTGGCTTCTTGCTACCAATTAAAGCTGGAGTTGGTTACGATATGTTTGGGTTAAGGTGCCTAGTTTCTTTGAATGATCATCTTTCAAGTGGTCATCTAGGGTAACTGTTCAGAGGGCAGTTTCTCATGTTTCTTGGTCTATTTGGAAATCAATATGGGAGGTGCCTTTGTTTAACTTCTGTTGGAGATGAAGCTTAGTTTAGTTTTGTTTATTGTCACGTGTACTGAGTCTAGTCAGCGGAAAGACTATACATGATTACAATCGAGCCGTCCACAGTGTATAGAAACAGGATAAAGGGAATGATGTTCAGTGCAAGATAAACTCCAGTAAAGTCCGATTAAAGATAGTCCAAGGGTCTCCAATGAGGTAGATGGGAGGTCAGGACCGCTCTCTGGTTGGTAAGAGGCTGGTTCAGTTGCCTGACAACAGCTGGGAAGAAACTGTCCCTGAATCTGGAGGTTTGCGTTTTCACACTTCTGTACCTCTTGCCTGAGGGGAGAGGGGAGAAATAGAAACAATCTCCAGCCCAACTTGCCCACACTGACCAACATGGCCAATCCAGTCCTACCGGCCTGCGTTTGGTCCATATATATCCCTCTAAACCTGTTCTACCCATGCACCTGTCTAAATGTTTTTTAAACATTGCAATACTACCTGCCTCAACTTTCCATACCCTCACCACCTTTTGTGTGAAAAGGTTTCTCCTCAGGTTCCTATTAAATCTTTTGCCCCTCACCTTAAACCTTTGTCCTCTGGTTCTCGATTCCCCTATTCTGGGCAAGAGATTCTGCATCTACCCAATCTTCTTTTCGTGATTTTGTACACCTCTATAATGTGAGATGTCATTGATTACGAACTCTGAGTCCTAAATCAACATACCGTCTCCACAACTATAAAAAGGTACGTGAGACCTGTAAAAATGTCAGAATTCATGTTCTCGGAGCAGAATTAGACCATTCGGCCCTTTGTCTAATCCACCATTCAATCATGGCTGATCTATCTTTCCCTCAACCCAATTCTCCTGCCTTCTCCCCATAACCCCTGACACCCGTACTAATCATGAATCTGTCAATCTCCACCTTAAAAACACTATCCATTGACTTGGCCTCCACAGCCGTCTGTGGCAATGAATTCCACAGATTCAAGCCTGATCAAAATTCCTGTGCAGCTGTTAATTTTGAACCCACCACCGTCACAAGAACGACACGATCCACAAAATATTCTCTGTGCCCATGAAACCAGTCACTTCCTCCTCAATAAATAAGCAGTCAGGATTTTATTAACTTTCAGCCCACCCAGAGTGAAATATCAGCAAGTTGTCTTCTCCTCAGCTGTTATAACTTCTGAGGAATAGTTTCTGTAATGTAAACTGTTCCACGGTACTTATTTAACGCACTGGATCCTGACATTTGAAGCAACAATTAAACTTTAAATAGATGGCAATGGTAGGCAGTATGTTTATGATGGCACGTAACGAGCTGGGCACCAAAAGTATCTGTTAACAAGATGTTTTACAGCTTAGGGCGGTGTAGTAACAAGAATAAATGATTCCGTGTGCCTGCAGAAAGTGGTTTAAAGCTATTGATATCTTATGCTGTAACAGTGGGCTTGGCTCACTCGAGCAGGCTTGTTTCCGATGGTGCTTACGTGTGTCACATGTGCGAAGTGCAAACGCACAGTGCCATTATTTGCTTACAAACAGTCCAGTAGAGTATTGCCACACCCAAGCACAACCCCGATTAGTTTGAGTTGTGTTTATTGTCGGGTGTACCGAGGTACAGTGAAAAGCTTTTGTTGCGTGCTAACCAGTCAGCGGGAAGTCAATCGCAAAAAGCTGGAGTAACTCAGCGGGACAGGCAGTATCTCTGGAGAGAAGGAATGGATGACGTTTTTCGGGTCAAGACCCTTCTTCAGACTGTCTTCTACAACCTGACGAAGGGTCTTGACCCGAAATGTTACGCATTTCTTCTCTCCAGAGATGCTGCCTGTCCCGCTCAGTTACTCCAGCATTTTGTGTTTATCTCCAGTTTAAACCAGCACCTGCAGTTCCTTCCCACACAGCGGAAAGACAACACCTGTTTACTATCGAGCTATCCATGGTGTACAAAATACTGGAGTAACTCAGCAGGTCAGGCAGCATCTAGGAGAGAGGGAATGGGTGACGTTTTGGGTCGAGACCCTTTTTCAGACTGATGTCAGGGGGGCGGGACAAAGAAAGGATATAGGTGGAGACACATCTGCAGTTATTTTCCTACACAACTGTCCACCGTGTACAGATACGTGATCCAAGAGGATAACGTGAATAACGCTCCAAGAGGATAACGCTCCTCGCCCGTCACGTCCGTCGTCGTCACATCGCCATCCTCCTGGTCTCCGGTCTTCAGGGGACGAGCATGGGTGGGCAAGGCGGGCTCCTCCTTCCAGGGTGCGGTCCGCTGGGCCTTGCGATAGGCCGCGGGGGACAGGCTTGGTGGCTTCCATTAGAGCACGTTGAGTAGACACGTCAAGTCTCCAGAATTACCCGGGACTTTCCATCAATTACATATCCTTCTCACGCACGCAGGCATCAAAATAGTTATTTTTAAGTTTCATTAAATAGCTTAGTCCACTGTCTGTAAGTATGTTGAACTTGGGAGGCACAGTAGCACAATGGTAGAGTTGCTGCCTTACAACGTCAGGCCCGCTGCATCAATCCTGACAATGGGTGCTGTCCGTGCGGAGTTTGTACGTTCGCCCCGTGATCTGCGCTGGTTTTCTCCAGGAGCTCAGATTTCCTCCCACACTCCAAGGACGTACAGGTTTGTAGGCGAATTGGCTTGGTAAAATTGTAAATTGTTGCGAGTGTGTGTAGGATAGTGCTAGTGCACGGGGATCGCCAGTCAGCGCGGACTTTGTGAGCCGAAGGGCCTGTTTCCGTGCTGTATATCTCTAAACTAACTATAGCGTGGAAACAGACCATTCAGTCCACTGAGTCCGTGCCAACCAGCAATCACCCATACATGTCTTTAGTATGTGGGAGGAAACCAGAGCACCTGGAGAAAACCCGCGTGGACAGCACAGTAAGGTACAGACAGCACCCATGGTCAGGATCGAACCCGGGTCTCTGGTGCTGTAAGGCAGCAACTCTGCCGCTCCATCATTGTCTGCCCAGTTCAACACTTTTAGAGACAGTGGGCAAAGCTGTTGAAAGGAACTTAAAAATAGCAATGTCTTTAATGACCTGGTGCATTTTACTCTTTTGTTATGGAGAAAAAGGGAGTTAGTTTGCTTTTGTTGGCTGTTGGCTTTCTCTGAGAAAGCAGTGTGCGATGCCAGGGCCACACCATGACAAAGCAGTGAAAGAGGGCCAGCCAGGGTGGATCAGACCAAGCCTCTTTCCTTCCAGCATATGGAAACATTTTGCCTTCAATGCACTCTGATTGTCAGAGGAACATGAAGAGGTCACTCAGCCCTTTGTTGCCGTCCTCCTATTCAGTGATATTACAGTTGCTCTTTATCACCATGATACCCAGTGCACTCCTCAAACAAACATCCATTGATCTTGATGGTGACATTTTTATCCCACACCCTGCCTCGATCAATGTAATAGGAAAGCCTATATTTATTGTCCACGACCCTGTGATTGTACCCTGAACAAACAGTCTTTCGCTGTTTTTAAGATTACACCCAACCCTTGATAGAAACTTTTCTCTCAGCAGAGAAAGTAATTTCTCCATCAATACCTCGAACACCTCACTTTGGTATGAAAGACATGCATGGGGGTCATAGAGTCAGACAACATGGAAACAGGCCTTTCGACCCACGCCGACCAACATGCCCCATCTGCACTGGTCCTGCCTGCATTTAGCCTCTCTAAACCTATCCTATCCATGTACCTGTGTAAATGTTTCTTACTACCCTGCGATAGTACCCCATCTCAATTACCTCCTCCGGCAGAGCGTTCCATACACCCACCACCTTTTGTATAATAAAGTTACCCCTTTGTGTAATAAGGTTCCTATTAAATCTTTCCCCCCTCACCTTAAACCTATGTCCTCTGGTTCTCGATTCCCCTTCTCTGGGCAAGAGACTCTGTGCGTTTACCCGATCTATTCCTCTCATGATATTGTACACCTCTCTAACATGACCCCTCATTCTCCTACGCTCTAAAGAATAGAGTCCTAGCCTGCTCAACCTCTCGCGATAGCTTAGGCTCTCGTGTCCTGTCAACATCCTCGTAAACCTTCTCTGCACTCTTTCCAGCTTGACAGCATCTTTCCTGTAACGTGGTGCCCAGAACTGAACATTGCCGTTCAATCCATCTTAACCATGCCAGCTTGCAGGGTAATCGTACTCCTTGTAACTTATTTTAGTTTAGAGGTACAGCGCGGAAACAGGCTCTTTCGGCCCACCGAGCAATCCCCACACATTAACACTATCCTACACCCACTAGGGACAATTTTTACATTTACCAAGCCAATTAACCTACATACCCTGTACGTCTTTGGAGTGTGGGAGGAAACCGAAGATCTCGGAGAAAACCTACGCCGGTCACGGGGAGAACGTACAAACTCCGTACAGACAGCACCTGGGATCGAACCTGAGTCTCCAGCGCTGCAAGTGCTGCAAAGCAACAACTTTATCGCTGCACCACCGGGCCATACTTTGTGTGATAAAGTTACCCCTCAGGTTCCTATTCTCCCTTACATCTCCATCAAGCCACCACATCACCCTCCCCCAGAATTCTGCTACTTACCACCACTGGGGATGATTTACAATGGCTGATTGAGCTACCAAGCTGCACATCTTGGCAATGCGGGAGGGAACTGGAGCACTCTTGGGAAATCCAGTTGGTCCCAGGGTGAACGCACACACCTCACAGAGGCAGCGCCAGAGGTCAGGATTGAACCTGGGTAGCCGGAACATGAGGTAGCAGTTCTACTAGTTGAAGGATTGAGTTTATTTTAGTTTACTTTATTGTCACGTGTACCTCGGTACAGTGACAAGCTTTTGTTGCTTGCTAACTAGTCAGCGGAAAGACTATATACGAATACAGTCGAGGCATTCATGGTGTACAGATACAGGATAAAGGGAATAACGTTTAGCGCAAGGTAAAGTACGATTAAAGATAGTCCGAGGGTCTCCGATGAGATAGATGGGCCGCTCTTAGTTGATGATACGATAGTTCAGTTGCCTGCTAACAGCTATGAAGAAACTGTCCCTGAATCTGGAGGTGTGCTTTTTCACACTTCTGTACCTCTTGCTTGATGGGAGAGGGGAGAAGAGGGAGTGGCCGGGGTGAGACTCGACCCTATTATGCTGGTGGTCTTGCCAAGGCAGCGTGATGTGTAGATGGAGTCAATTGAAGGGAGGTTGGTTTGTGTGAGGGTCTGGGCTGCTTCCTCAATTCTCTACAATTTCGTGCGATTTTAGGCAGGGTAAATAGAAAGAATGTGTTCTCACTCAAAGAGGGTTTTAATGCCTGAGTTGTCAGCGGAGTGAAGGAGACCAAATGTAAAACAGTGCCTGTGTTATTGCGGTGGTAAGCCCGAGGCAGATGTCCATGTCATCGAGCTTCAGTCTCCATGGCCAACTAACCAGCGTGAGTGTGTATAGATATTAATTGGTCTTGGAGCCCTGAGTGAAGAGATGTTGACAGGGAAGGAAAAGATCATGTGGCTTGTTCACCTTTGTGACCTAAAATTACCAACTAAACATGGGGAAAGACTAAGGCCATTGTATTTGGGTCCCTGCCCACCAACCATTTCCCCGGCAACTGTCTGAGGCTGGAGACAATTGTTTGCCTAATTCTTCCGGAGTTTTGCATGACCCCAGCCCTGCTTCGACTCACACTGTGGGCAGCCTGACTAATTATATATAGTCTTTCCGCTGACTAGATAACAAGCAACAAAAAAGCTTTTCACTGTACCTCGGTGCACGTGACACTAAACTAAACTAAACCATTTGTGTCTTTGTTTAATAGAGTCATAGAGTCATACAGTGATACAGTCGTGTGGAAACAGGCCCTTCAGCCCAACATGCACATACTGGCCAACATGTCAGCTACACCTGCCTACGTTTGGTCCATATCCCTCCAAACCTGCCCTATCCATGCAGATATCCATGTAGATAATCTAGATATGACTGTTCCAGATGCTCCCAATCCACCGTCGTACCACCCATACTCCCTGAATTTGAACTCAAACCTATCTAAAGGCCTCATAAACGGCGCTATTGTATCTGCATCCTCCAACATCACCCCTGGCAGTGGGTTCCAGGCCCCTAATGGCCCAGTTCCACTGTTTGCATCCCTGTATCCCTCTTCCCCAGCCAACAATGGGCCATTATGGGCTACACCCTTCCTGAGGTCATCTGTTGCCGGCCCTGATTTGTTCTGGCCTTTTCTCACCTCCAGTCCCCCCCACCCACCTTTACTTTTGGTCTGAGGAAGGGTCCGACCTGAACCGTCACCTATTCCTTCTCTCCAGAGATGCTGCCTGACCCGCTGAGTTACTCCAGCATTTTGTGTCTATCTTCTGTACCGTTCTATGTTCCGTGCTCTAAAGACTTGTGAGGTTGGGTGGTTTTAGTCTCGTGCCGTGCAGTCACAAACTGCCGAGGTTCCTCTGAGTGGTGCCTGACAAGGTGCTTAGAGGGGCTGCTGTGTGATAGTTCTCCCCCCCCCCCACACCTCCCGGCACACCTCAACACAGCCTCTCACCGCCCCCTACAAATGAACTGAGAGGGAGACGAGGCTGTCAATGTGGGACAATATCAGGAGCGGAAGATCAGATCAAAACTAAAGTGATGGAAAACAGACACATGAAGACCTGGGCTTAGTTTAAAGAATGAAGCATGCCAAACTGAGATGCCAGTCTAATTATAAATGACTGGTGGCTGACATATCTGTTAAAATGGCTCTCTTCTACCTGAGCCACTCTCTCTCTCTCGGGACAAAATGATTCCCTTTCCTAACTCTCACTTCATTTTCTTTCTTTCCCTCCCTCCCTCCCTCCCTCCCTCCCTCCCTCCCTCCCTCCCTCCCTCCCTCCCTCCCTCCCTCCCTCCATCCCTCCCTCCCTCCCTCCCTCCCTCCCTCCCTCCCTCCCTCCCTCCCTCCCTCCCTCCCTCCCTCCCTCCCTCCCTCCCTCCCTCCCTCCCTCCCTCCCTCCCTCCCTCCCTCCCTCCCTCCCTCCCTCCCTTCCCTCTCCCTCCACTCCCTCCCCTTCCTCCCCTCCCTCCCTCTCACCCAATGTGCGGGTCTGTATGTTAATTGGCCTCTGCAAGTTTCCCCTAGTGTGTAGATAGTGGATGGAATAGAGCCTCAACTTGAAACGTCACCTACCCACATTCTCCAGTGATGCTGCCCAACCTGCTGAGTTCCTCCATCACTTTGCGTCCCTTTGTGTAAACCAGTATCTGCTGTTCCTTGTTTCCACATCTTCATTCATCCCAACCAATGTTTGGGTATAAAATTTGTCCAATAACATCTAAATTCTAACCCATGAGAGTCTGTAGCAAAGATTGACAGAGAGGGGTTGTTAAGTAGCCCCAGGAAAGCAGAATGGAAACGGAGTGCATAATATAGTGTTGCAGCTGCAGAGAAAGTGCAGATAAAAAAGTGCAAGGGCTCCATCGAGATAGATGGGAAGATCGGGAATGCATCCTTAGCAGGGAACCTTTCTGGTTCAGCAACTCCAAAGGAATCCATAAGGAAGCAATCAGCTTCCACCTTACATCACTGCCCATTGCCATTCATGCCTCACTGTCTCTGCCTCCAGCACTGCTCTAATGGAACAACACCTCTTCCATCTTTACAAACTTCCTGACTCAATATCAAATTACGTAACTTACATTCTCCGCCTGTGTCAGGTTTGGCCATTTCACAGAGTCTTCGAGTTGTTCAGCACAGAAACAAGCATGTCAGGCCACCATGCCTAAACTGAACATCTTCAAACACAGTGTGGAAACAGGCCCACCGAGTCTGTGCTGACCAGCGATCACCCCGTACACTAGCATTATCCTACGCACTAAAATTTACAATTTTACTGAAGCCAAATAACCTACAAACCTACACCTCTTTAGGTTGAGGGGGGGGAAACCAGATCACCTGGAGAAAACCCACGTGGTCACAGGAAAACCGTATATACAAACTTCATACAGACAGCACCCATAGA
Organism: Rhinoraja longicauda; assembly: GCF_053455715.1. Lineage (NCBI taxonomy): Eukaryota > Metazoa > Chordata > Chondrichthyes > Rajiformes > Arhynchobatidae > Rhinoraja > Rhinoraja longicauda. The sequence continues at coordinate 16,428,492 of NC_135969.1, read as the reverse complement.
CGGGATCGAACCCAGGTCTCTGGCGCTGTAAAGGCAACAACCCGACCACTGCACCATTGTTCACCCTTCTAACTTTGGTGTTAGGTGGCCTTGCAAACACTTGAGAGCAGCCTGCTCCAATGTAGGGGTTAGATTATCGGGGGGGCTGGCAGAGGGTGTGGTTGGCCTGATATGGCTATCCCCCTTTTAGGGAGTCAACAAGGTCCAAATGTTGTGGCGTGGAATTAGAGCAAGGGCTGATGCAGGGAAGCGGTGAGATGGAAGGGAATGGGAATGAAGCGGCTCGGATGAGGCCGACACAGAAACCAGAGTAGATCTTTCGTGGAAAATACCAGCTGCACAAACGGATGGTGTCCGGCTGCCTCTTGACGGCTCGGGTGAGTTATGTGTCAGATCTGCCAAGGACCGAGGTGTAAATGCTACAGAGATTAGCCAATTTCATCACCTTCCCGGGATTTATGAATGGGAATAGCCCTGAACTCTCTCGGAATTCACAGGACTCCTGTGCTGAGGGGAAAGCAGGCATGTTGTTAGATGAAAACCACAGCTAAACACGTCTTCACCACCAGAAATAAATAAAGTGACAATGCTTAAACGCAGATAAAGGAGACCACGATATGCTTGGACACCTTTGCTGTCTGACTCGGCGGGGGAGGGGGTGGTCCAAGTGTGTAGGAAGGAACTGCAGATGCTGGTTTATACCAAAGATAGACACAAACTGCAGGAGCAAGTCAGCAGGTCAGGCAGCATCTCTGGAGAAAAGGAACAGGTGACGTTTGGGGTCTGAAGAAGGGTTCCGGGACACCATGGTGGACAGGTGAGGAGAGGGACGTCAGTTGGCTGGCCGATCCGGAGATCCAAGGAAGGCGATCCAAGGAAGGCCCTGCAGCAGCCTGGGGCTCGCCTGGAACGGGCACCGCTCATAAGACCTACAGTGCGGACCGGACTGGATTTTGAAAATGGCGCCAAAACTTGGTGCCTCTTCCATGCAGTTTCAGTGGACTATTTCTGTATAATTTTGCTAATCGGGGATTCCACCGAACTAGTTGAACCAAGCCAAAGTGAAACCTTTGGCCAGTGTATGATGCCAGTTGTGAGCCCCTGCAGTCCTGTTACATTGGAGTATAAAACCTTTCTTCTATATGTGTTGGAAGGCACTGAAGATGCAGGTTTATACCGAAGATGAACACAGTGTACTGGAGTAACTCAGCGGGTCAGGCAGCATCTCTGGGAAAAAAGGGTGGGTGACATTTCGGGTCAGAACCTTTCTTCAAACTCTGAAGAAAAGTTATTGAGTCTGAAGAAAGGTTTCAACCCGAAGCACCAACCGTCCTTTTTCTCCAGAGATGCTGCCCGACCCGTTGAGTTACTCCAGCACTTTGTGACTTTCTTCTACATCAGCGTTTGAGACTTGAACAAATGCTGCTGTTTTTTTTACTTACTCTGTGCAAACAATTAGTTTCAAAATTGAGTGAATATTGAATGTGGTGAGATATAACTTTCCCTGAGGTAACCCTCGGGCTTTAGGATTTAAAGTAGTTGGTTAGACCACAACCTGGCAAACTGCCTTATTTCTATATGATAACCCAAAGATTAGAAACAAAAGGTAGTTTGTTTTAAGAATAATCTTGTTCTATTAGTATCTGCTAACACATGTCACAAAGGCTAATCTCACAGGGTGACCTGGACAGGTTGAGTGAGTGGGCAGATGCGTGGCAGATGCAGTATAATATAGATAAATGTGAGGTTATCCACTTTGGCGGCAAAAACAAGGAGGCAGATTATATTCTTAATGGAGTTAGGTTAGGTAAGGGGGAGGTGCAGCGAGACCTGGGTGTCCTTGTACACCAGTCACTGAACGTTGGTGTGCAGGTACAGCAGGCAGTGAAGAAAGCTAATGGAATGTTGGCCTTCATAACAAGAGGATTTCAGTATAGGAGTAAAGAGGTTCTTCTGCAGTTGTATAGGGCCTTGGTGAGACCACATTTGGAGTATTGTGTAGTTTTAGTCTCCTAATTTGAGGAAGGACATCCTTGCAATTGAGGCAGTGCAGCGTAGGTTCATGAGATTGATCCCTGGGATGGTGGGACTGTCATGTGAAGAAAGATTGAAAAGACTAGGTTTGTATTCACTGGAGTTTAGAAGGATGAGAGGGGATCTTATAGAAACATATAAAATTATAAAAGGCGACACGGTGGCGCAGCGGTAGAGTTGCTGCTTTACAGCGAATGCAGTGCCGGAGACTCAGGTTCGATCCTGACTACGGGTGCTGCACTGTAAGGAGTTTGTACGTTCTCCCCGTGACCTGCGTGGGTTTTCTCCGAGATCTTCGGTTTCCTCCCACACTCCAAACACGTACGGACGGGTATGTAGGTTAATTTGACTGGGTAAATGTAAAAAAATTAAAAAAAATTAAAAAAATTGTCCCTAGTGTGTGTAGGATAGTGTTAATGTGCGGGGATCGCTGGGCGGCGCGGACTTGGTGGGCCGAAAAGGCCTGTTTCCGCGCTGTATATATATGATATGATATGACTGGACACGCTAGATGCAGGAAAAATGTTCCCTATGTTGGGCGAGTCCAGAACCAGGGGACACAGTCTTAGAATAAAGGGGAGGCCATTTAAAACCGAGATGAGAAGGAACTTTTTCACCCAAAGAGTTGTGAATTTGTGGAATTCTTTGCCACAGAAGGCAGTGGAAGCCAAATCACTGGATGGATTTAAGAGAGAGTTAGATAGAGCTCTAGGGGCTAGTGAAATCGAGGGATTTGGGGAGAAGGCAGGCACGGGTTATTGATTGGGGACGATCAGCCTTGATCACAATGAATGGCGGTGCTGGCTCGAAGGGCCGAATGGCCTCCTCCTGCACCTATTTTCTATGTTTCAATGTAACCCAGGGGCATGAATATTGATTTCTCTACCTTCAACTGACCCTTGCATTTCCTCTCTCTCCATCCCTCCCCCACCCGGGTTGTCTTGGTAGTTTCATTGTTTGTATCCCTTCGTTATCACCTCGACACAGCCAGCAATCGACCATTGTGGGCTCCACAATTCCCGAATCATTGGTGCAGGCTCTGTTTTTTTCTGTAGCTTCTTATACCTCTAGTTTCCCCCTGGCTGACTATCAGCCTGATGAAGGGTCTCGACCCGAAATGTCACCTATTCCGTTTCTCCAGAGATGCTGCCTGACCCGCTGAGTTACTAAAGCACTTTGGTTTTAGTTGGTGATGGACACAAATTGAATCTAACGGAGCCCAAGGGCTTGTAATTCGTTTGATAATTAACTTGGGCCTGAACCTTGGACTCAGATTCTATTCTCCAATTTTAGGTAACGTCTAACTAATCCTTCCCTCCCCTTTCTACCACCCCACTTCCCACCACTGGGTCCTCCCTGGACGCCCACCTATTTCTCACCTAGATGCACCCCCCTCCCCCTCCCCTCTGATACTTACCTTCCCCTGGCTTCACAATCAGCAGCTCGTCAAAACCTGTTCCACACCTATTGTTCTTGTCTCCGGCCTTTGTTCCGACCATCTGATGGTCAAAAAATCCCCCTCGCCTGCGGGATTTCTACGGGTGCTCCGGTTTCCTCCCGCACTCCAAATCTAAATTGTCCCGAGTGTGTAGGATAGTGGTAGCGCAAGGGTGTTCAGTGGGCGGCATGGAGTCGGTGGGCCGAAGGGCCTGTTCCCACGCCGTATTTCTCAATTCTAAACATCTTCAAAGTGAAATGATATCACTTACCAAATTCTGGCAATCTCATTTAAAGAAATGTTGATAATTAACAAGCAAATATGAGGCAGTATTCCATTCTGGAGACTTCAGCACTAAATCAGAATAACCTTTATTGTCATCCAAAAATACGTCTTTTGGACGAAATTCCGTTACCCACAGTCCAACAATAAGAGCAATAAAAATAAGCAATAACACACACAATCACAAACCAACACAAAACAAAAAAAAAGAAACATCCATCTCTAAATGGGGCGTGGCTGTGTTCTGCAGCTGCGGCTCACCGGCAGTCTCCGTTTTTTTTTTGTGTTTTTTTGTCATTGTTGATGTTAAATGTACGTTTTGTTTTATTTTTAATTCTGTGTATGTAGGGGGGTGGTGGGGGGGTTGGGGGAAACCTTTTTTTAAATCTCCTCCTCAACGGAGATGCGACCTTTACCGTGTCGTATCTCCGTTCGCGCAACGGCCTAACATCGTGGAGTCGGCGGCCTCCAGCTGGGATCGACCTCGAAGACTCCGGTCGCAGGGCCTGGACTTACCATCTCGGAGGCTTCGGCCGTGGGCCCTGCAGACCGCAACATCGGGAGTGCGCAGGTTCCTGGCTGGCGACCGGCTTTTGGGAGCTCCAGCCGTAGCAGCTTCGACCGCCCCGAAGCACGAGGCACGATCAACCCGCCCGCAGGCCCTTCATCGCCCTGCGTGGCTCGGCCGCAGCACTTTACATCGCCCGGTGGGGGCTCAGGACTCTCATCGCCCTGCGTGGCTCGGCCCTGGGACTTTCCATCGCCCGGTGGGGGCTCAGGACTTTCATCGGCCTGCTCGGCTCGACCCTGGGACTTTCCATCGCCCGGTGGGGGCTTCAAGGGGTTGGGAGCCTCAATCACCTCGTGGCGCCACGGGAGAAGAACGAGGAGGAGATAAGACTTTGCCTTCCATCACAGTGAGGGTATGCCTAGAGCAATCACTGTGATGGCTGTTTTGTGTAAAAAATTGTATCTGTGTGTCTTGTGTTCTTTAATGTCTACTGCCGGACCCTGACGTGAGAGGACGCTGGCGTTGAGTATTCGCCGCTTTTCCGTCAGGATAGTTTGTCTGTTTGTCTGTTTGTTTCTATGTTAATTGTATTTGTAAAGCGCTTTGTGCATGTGTTAAGGCGCTATATAAAATAAATATATTATTATTATTATTATTATTAAATGTTGGAAATGGTCAGTGGAAAAGAACCCATGGCACTATTTTAAGGAGGACAAGGGGATGGATTATTTTTGGTGTCCTCACAAATATGCACCACTGAACTAAATATCCTGGTGATGAATGCACTGCTGTTTGTGTGGGTTTGCTCTGCATAAATAGGTTGCTGCAGTCCCCGAATTGCCGCAGTAGCATCACATCGCCAGTAAAAAGTGGCTTGTTTATTAGTTTAGTTTAGAGATACAGTGCGGAAACAGGCCCTTCGGCCTACTGAGTCCGCGCCGACCAGCGATCCCCATACACAAGCACTATCCTACACGCAAGGGACAATTTAATTTTTTTTTACTGAAGCCAATTAACCTACAAACCTACACGTCTTTGGAGTGTGGGTGGAAACCGGAGCAGCCGGAGAAAAACCATGCGGTCACAGGGAGAACGCACAAACTCCAGACAGACAGGATGGAACCCGGATCTCTGGCGCTGTAAGGCAGCAACTCTACCGCTGCGCTACTGTTACCACTTGTGATTGTGAATGCCAAGTGTTTCCGTCTTTGATCTTCGTCCATCCCTCGCCATAAAAGATGAGCGTGCCGGTAGCCAAGACGTTTCCTCTCAAAACATGCCAGCATTTCATTCAGATTTTCCTTATCTGGATGAATAAAAAATAGACAAGACAAAATTCGCAGGAGTTAATAGCTGGAACTGAAATCCCTCCTAACACTACTCCCCGGCAGCACTTGGAAATATTTTGTGGCGTAGCAGACCCCTGTGGTTGAAAACAAAAACAAAACCATGATTCTGGGAATCTGAAATAAAAGCAGAAAATTCAATAAAACCCAGCAGGTTCAGTTGCTTCTATGTAAAGCGATTTAAATGATTTCTGTTTGAAGGGTCTTGGTCAGAGCTTATGCTTGACCTGAAACAGTAACTCTGTTTCCATCTGTGCTGTCTGGAGACACGAGATCCTGCAGATGTTGGAATCTTCAACAAAAAACAAACTGCTGGAGGTACTCAGCAGGTCAGGCAGCATCTGTGGAGGGAATGGACAGTCTTTCAATTCCCTCCACAGATGCTGCCCGACCTGCTGAGTTCCTCCAGCAGTTTGATGTTTGTTCAAGATTCCAGCGTCTGCAGTCTCGTGTGTCTCCACTGTACAACTCCAACCAACACTTCCTCCAACACAAGACACAAAGTGCTGGAGTAACACAGCGGATCAGGCAGCATCTCTGGAGAAGATAGATAGAAAATGGACCCCATACCACTTTGTCCATGTTCTTCAGAGATACGGCCTGACCCGCTGAGTTTAGTTTAGTTTAGCGATACAGCGTGGAAACAGGCCATTCAGCCCACTGAGTTCATGCTGACGATTGACCACCCGTTCATAGTAGTTCTATCTATTCCCACTTTCGCATCCACTCCCTACGCATTAAGGACAATTTACAGAGGCCAATTAACCTACAAACTCGCAGGTGAATTGGCCTGCGTGTTGCTTCTAGTGTGGAGTGGATTAGAAAGTGAGACAACATGGAACGAGTGTGAAGGAGTGAATGATAAGCAGCCTGGGCTTGGTGGGGTGAAGGGCCTGTTTCCAAGCTGTGTCTTTCAATTGATCAATATTTGCCCAACAAAGTTTAGTTTAGTTAATTATCACATATACCAAGGTACAGTGAAAAGCTTTTTTGTTGCACGCTATCCAGTCAGCGGAAAGTGTATTCATGATTACAATCAAGCCATTTACAGCATACAGATAGAGGATAAAAGGACTAACGTTTAGTGTAAGTCAAAGTCTAGTAAATTCCGATTAAAGATCATCCGAGGGTCTCCAATGAGGTAGATGGTAGGTCAGGATTGTTCTCTAGTTGGTGATAGGATGGTTCAATTGCCTGATAACAGCTGGGAAGAAACTGTCCCTGGATATGGACGTATGTGTTTTCAAACCTCTGTACCTCTTGCCTGATGGGAGAAGGGGGAAGGGGGAGTGATCAGGGTGAGACTTGTCCTTGATTATTATGCTGGTGGCCTTGCCAAGGCAGCGCGAAGTGTAGATGGAGTCAATGTTTGGCTTGCGTGAAAGTCTGGGCTGCGTCCACAAATCTCTACAACTTCATGCAGTCTAGCATGGAGCTGTTCCCAAACCAAGCTGTGATGCATTCCGATAATGGCGCACCTGCAGAGGGTGGTGAGGGAGTTGTCGGGGACATGCCGAACCTCCTAAGCCTTCTGAGAAAGTAAAGAAAGGAATCAAAGAGTTCACTGGCAATGTTAAACATCTAAACACCGCTGTTACTTTTGTTTCAGACCTGCTGACTGCCAATAGATCTGTTATCTTCTTTGGCCACCGTGACTTCCTGGATTTCCGTTCCATGTTTCTGGATGAGTATCGTGATGAGCTGTTCATTGGAGCTAAAGATGCCATGTACTCCCTTCAACTTGACCAGCCGGCCACTGATGCCAAGGAGGTAACTCACTCTCAGTCTCTTTTGTTTCATTCATGTGCACTGGGCCATACTTATCTGATGGAAGAATTAACGACGTTTAGTTTTAGAGGCCAGGAAAGCACACCAATGCTTCTACTTCCATAGAAGGCATAGGAAGTTTGGCATGGCCCCAATTTTCTACAGATGTGCCGTAGAAAGCATTTTATCGGGATACATCACAGCCCGGTTTGGGAACAGCTCCATCCAAGACCGCAAGAAATCGCAGAGAATTGTGGACGCAGCCCAGACCATCACACAAACCAACCTCCCTTCCATTGACTCCATTTGCATTTCACGCTTCCTCGGCAAGGCCACCAGCATAATCAAGGACCAGTCTCACCCTGGTCACTCCCTCTTCTCCCCTCTCCCCTCAGGCAAGAGAATGTTTGAGAAATGGAATGTCCTCTCTTTATTGAGGATTATGGAAGCAGAGTCTGCCAGGATTTTGGATAGACATGAGGAAAAACTATGTGCAGGGCCCTGGGGAAAGGGCAGGGAATTGGTATGAAGGTAGAAGCAAGGAACTGCTGATGCTGGCTTACACAAAAGGATATAAACTGCAGATGGAATTCAGCGTGTTTGGGAAAATCTCGGGAGAGAACCTGGATTGGTGACATTTTGGGTCAGGACCCTGTTTATCCAATGGCCATCTGAAGAAGATCCCCAAGTGGAAACGTCACCTATCTATGTTCTCCAGAGATGCTGCCTGACCTGCTGAGTTACTCCAGCACTTTGTGTTTGAAGGAGGGTCCCAACCCAAAAGTCTCCTATCTATGTTCTCTTGGGATGCTGCCTGACCCACTGAGTTACTCCAGCACTTTGCATCCAAATTGGAAGGAAGGGGTTGCTTTACAAAGAGCTGGCACCGCTGTAATGACTGAATGGCCTCCTTCTGTGCTGCAATGACTCAACCTCTGTTCTTCGATTCCATGGAGCTAAATCAAATTGACACAGGAGGGATTGATGTAATAATCAAGTAAACATACAGGCAAGGTTGAAGCGTAAAGTGAGCTTGAGGTGAGACAGGGGTCATTAATCAGGTAGTGGCCTTTCATTGTATTCCTGGTCCAGCGAGAAATGTAAGAAATGGAACGACATAACTATGTATGTGTTGCATCGTAAATCAAATGGGCAATGTTCTTCTAATTAGAGGAGGTGGTGGTATGGATAAAGACAGTTCTCAGCCCTTAGTGGGATTGTAATAACAAATGCTAAAAATTAGCCGCACTTACCCAAACATACAATGGAATGATATCAATACAGGACCACACACAGGTCCCACACACCCATCAACGTTTTTAAACCATGTACAAGGCATGATTCAGGAGTGTGATGGACTACGCCCCACGTCTGAAGAAGGGTCTCGACCTGAAACGTCACCAATCCTTATTCTCCAGAGATAATACCTGGTCCACTGAGTTAGTTCTGCGCTTTGTGTCTTTTTGTTTAAACAAGTATCTGCAGTTTATTTTTTCCTACCTTCATTCCACCGGGTGGCGCCGCGATGGCAGCCTCGCCTACAGTCTGTCTGTGTTTGTCGTCTTTTTTTTGGTATTTTTGGTGTGTTTAGAAAGTATGTGTCAATGCTCTCTGGATTGTTTTATGTGGGGGATGGGCGGGAGTGGGGGGCAGTCGGGGAAACTTTTTTTCAATCTCTTACCTTGCCGGAGATGCGATTGTTGCCTGGATCTATCTCGGGACGCTCTGCGGCCTTACATCGTGGAGCTGGAGGCCTTGCTCGGGACTGACTTTGAGCCCCACCGTGGGGCGAGGACTTACCATCGGAGCCGATTCCTTGCCTGGGATCGACGTTCCAACTGCGGCCTGTGGACTTTAACATCGAGGAGCTCGCAGTCTTGGGTTGAGACCGACGTCGGGAAGCTCCAAAGCCGCATGAGGTTTGACAAGCTCTGACCCGGGGTAGATCGCCTGGCGCGGGGGAGCTGAGAATCCCCCTCGATGTCGGAGCTGAGAATCCCCCTCAATGTCGGAGCTTGATCACCCCAATGAGCAAGGGCCACCGCCGGCTACTGGGGTCAAGATCGTCCCGTCAATGGAAAGTTAGAGGCCTCCCACCGCTGGAGGACAAAGAAGAAAGAGATTGAACTTTTTTTCGCCTTCCAATCACGGTGAGGAATGTGGAGGAGTCACTGTGGTGGATGTTCATGTTAAAATATATTTTGTGTGTCCTGTTGCTTTTTATTGGTATGACTGTAGGGCAAATTAAATTCCTCGTATGTTGCAAAACATTCTTAGCTAATAAAGTGTGATTATGATTATGATTCTAACTCCTTGCCCTTTCCCCAGGGCCCTGCAAAGAGTTATCACTACTATGTCTATCCCAGCCCCTGGTTGACACTGCTCAGATTGCTGATCCAACACATCAGAGGGAACCCAAAGGCATTTAGGACCAACAGAATTGGCATTCCAACCACTCAACGCATTCATTCCTTCCTCCATTGGAGCGAAGTGTGTAGTATCTACAAATATGCACTGCGGCCCCTCATCCACGCTAATCTGACAACATCTCGCAAACCCACAATCTCTAACTTTAGACTTTAGACTTTTAAACTTTAGAGATACAGCACAGAAACAGGCCCTCCAGCCCACTGCGTCCACGCCGACCCTCTACACTAACGCTATCCTACACACTAACGACAACTTACAGTTTTACCAAAGCCAATTAACCTAACTTGTACATCGTTGGAGTGTAGAGGAAACCAGAGCACCTGAAGAAAACCCACGTGGTCACAGGGAGAATGTACAAACTCCGTACAGTCAGCACCCAAGGTCAGGATTGAACCCGGGTCAATCAGCGCCGGAGACCCGATTCTCCCTGTGACCGCATGGGTTTTCTCCAGGTGCTCCAGTTTTCTCCCACACTCCAAAGACATGCAGGTTTGTAGGATAATTGACTTGATAAAATTGTAAATTGTCCCGTGCGTGTCGGACAGTGCTAGTGTACGGGGATCGTGGTCAGCAGGAACTCAGTGGGCTGAAGGGCCTGTTTCCGTATTGTATCTCTAAACTAAACTAAACCAAATACAAGAAAATTTTCCCCAACAGGACTGTGGGAAGACATCATCAGAAGAAGGTGGCTCACCATCACCTTCTCCAAGGGTAATAAGAGATGGACAACTAATACTGGCCTTGCCAGCAATGCCCAGAGTTTAAAAAAACATAATTTTCAACAAAAGAAAATTGTAATTAAAGGTGGAAACCATGGTTACAATGGGCATTGTTGGCGGCTGTGTCATCTCTTTTATACAGTTGCCAGGAGTTGGGCCAACAGAGATTTAAACCCAACGCAAGGAAATGCACCCAAGTGAAAACGGAGAACAATGAGTGATTAGATCAAGATGATTTTCTTTGCTACTGTGGTTGCTTTAGAAACGCCTTACTCTCCCATTTCATTAAATGTTATTCCAAGGAGCCCAGCAAACAGTTGAGGCCAGCACTGAAACTAATTGGAAATCGTCCGGCTTGCCAGAGTAAATAGGCGGGAAGCCACTTCTCCATCAAGACCCTCCTGGCGCTCAGTCACGATGCAGAGGCTAAGGCCCCTTGCCTCTCCCGGCCGTTCCTGAGGATGGTTGGAGCTACCTCGAACGTGGCCAGATCCCCCTGTCCCGACTCCACAAGACAAACATACAATCCCCTGCGGCTCCACTGGTGTTGTTTATGTTTTTATAATCTCTGTCTGTTGCGATCTCTTCCCAGAAGTGTTGACTTCCTTGTTGACTTAGTCTGGTCAACCCATACAGCTTGGCTTGCATTCGCGATCAGAAACCAGGAGTATTATCCCCACGAGCTGGTGATCAAACAAGCAAAGCTCACAGTGCTGCACAACAGTCATCCATACTTTTAAACAACACTCCAAAGAAAAGCATTTCTAAAACGATGTTTCAACGTTCTCTGGAATGTCAGAGGTTGAGGGGAGGTTTGAGAGAAGTATAAAAATTTATGGGAGGCATAAAGAAGGTCGACAGAACCTTTTTCAACAGGGCGGAATTGTCCAACACCAGAGGCCATTGCTATTAGGTGAGAGGGGCAGAGTTAAAAGGAGATGTGTGGGGCATATTGCTACACAGTGGTGGTGGGGAGCTGGAAGGTGCTGTCAGGGGTGGTGGCGGAGATAGATACTATAGTGGCTTTTAACAGGCTTTTAGATAGACAGATGGTAAAGCAGGGAATAGAGGGATATGGATAATTTTCAGGCAGATGAGATCAGGTAAGTGTAATATAGTGCACAGCGATAGAGTTGCTGCCTTACAGCGCTCTCAACCCGGGTGCGGTCCTGACTACGGTTGCTGTCTGTACAGAGTAATCAACCTACAAACCTGCACGCCTGTGGAGTACGGGAGGAAACTGGAGCTTCCAGAAAAAACCTTACCCGGTCACGGGGAGAACAAACAAACTCCATACAGGCAGCACCGGTAGTCAGGATCAAACCGGGTCGCTCACGCTATAAGGCAGCAACTCTACTGCTGCACCACCGTGCTGCCCTTATCTGCCTGCACATAATCCATATCCCTCCACTCCCAGCACATCCGTGTGCCAGTCCAGAAGCCTCTTACAGGGGTTGATGTGGCAGATGGGTTTGCTCTTCTGGGAGCTAGTATAGACTTTAAGGGCCAAGTGGCCTGCTTCTGTGCTATACTAAGTTTATGTGTGGAAAGGAACTGCAGATGTTGGTATATATCGAAGATAGACACAAAATGCTGGAGTAACTCAGCGGGCCAGGCAGCATCTCTGGAAGAAAGGATGGCTGATGTTTTGGGTCGGGACCCTTCAGCAGTCTGCAAGTTTACAAACTTTATGATTCAACGATTCTGTGATTCAGTTCAGCTGTTAAAGCGTCTGCCCGTGACCTCTCAGGAATTCCAATCAACAATGATGTCCATTCATCATGACGCCATCCTTGGGCTCCATTGTGTTGGCATGAACCATTGGGTCTGTGCCAGGTGGAACTCTGCTGTGGGAGGGAGGGGGGAAGGGGAGGAGGGGGAGGAGGGGGGAAGGGGGAGGAGGGGAGATCTGAAGGACATGTCATCCTTCACACGGTTCACCTCTGGAATACAGCGTGCCAAACTGTAACAGGGAACTTCCAATTTAAGATGCTATCACTTGGAAGTGTTTAGCTGGGTGCTGTTGAAAGGAATGAGGCTTTCGTTGCTCAAACCCAAACCAGATTATCATCTTGCAGCTAATGGAAACCTGCCCACGGACCTGTGATGTGGCGAGGTGCGGGAGCTAATACCTGGAAACAATCTCCCACTGGCCCAGTTCTTGTCTTTTCCTATTCCGGCTTTCTCCTGTTAAAATGAACAGCTGCGTGTAACGCAATTCCTGCAGTCTTGCTGCGCCCTATCCCATCCATCCCATTCCTCCCGCACTCACCCCCTTTCATATGTTGACCAAGTAACACAATGTTTCCCTAGGTCCTTGTGCGTTTGAGGCAAGTGAAACCCAAACTCCCGTCTGGGAGACCGCCGGGGGCTGTTATTAATCTGAGGTCATTGTAGCCCAAGGCAAACGGTGAAGTGAAATTTAATTAACTACGTGGAAAAATGAACCAAAGCCAAACACAAATAACCTTCAAAATGAAGGGAAACTGATCTACCAGAATCACTCCCATTACCCAAATCTCTCGTCTTATACTAATTAGTTGAGTCAATGTTTGGTTTGGCTTTGAGTGCCTAGTATTGGACGACGTGGATCATACATGGAACTCCAGTGAAAGATGGGTTCAGCACTTTCCCTGAATGCAGCTTATTAGGATTCACAAGAGACCAGTGCCTGGGACATTGCTGGGTGGTGGGTGTATGGAATGAGCTGCTGGAGTAGGTAGTTGAGGCGGGGACTATCGCAACGTTTAAGAAACAGTTAGACCGGTATATGGATAGGACAGGTTGAGATAGATATGGACCAAATGCGGGCAGGTGGATTAGTGTAGATGGAACATGTTGGCTAGTGTGGGCGAGTTGGGCCGAATGGCCTGTTTCCACAATGTAAAACTCTGACTCTATGACATTCCAAACATGTCAGAGTTTGGCATCTGTAGTTTGCAAAAGATCTCGCTGAAACTATCACAGACTCAAAGTCATACAGCACAGAAACAGTAAAGTCTGATTAAAGATAGTTTGAAGGGCTGACCAAGATACCCCATCTATTAGTCTCTCCTCGAGCAGCTCGTTCCAGATATTCACCGCCCTTTGTATCAGAAACCTACCCCTCAGACCTTAAGTTTCTCCCCTCTCACCTTAAAAGCTCCATCCAACACCTCAAGAAATTGCAGAGTTGTGGACACCGACCAGACCAGACCATCACGCAAACCAAACTCCCTTCCATTGACTCCGTTTACACTTCACGCTGCCTCAAGGACCACTCTCACCCCGGTCACTCCCTTTTCTCACCTCTCCCATGAGAAAGAAGTACAGAAGTGTGAAAACGCACACCTCCAGATTCAGGGGCAGTTTCTGCCCAGCCGTTATCAGGCAACTGAACCTCATCCTATCACCAACTAAAAGAGCAGTCCTGACCTGCCATCTACCTCATTGGAGCCCTTCAAACTATCTTTAATCAGACTTTACTGAACTTTATCATGCACTAAACATTATATCCTTTATCGTGTATATATACACTGGACGACTTGATTGGTTGGAGATTTTTAAAATAGTTTCTAAAGTTATCAACAAGCAATTGGATATGGATCCAAAATTAATTATATTAGGATTATCAGAACATACTACAAACTTTACAACAAGTCAGGTACATTTTCTTGATTACAGTCTAATAACTGCGAAAAAATTAATACTTAAATTTTGGAAAAAAACAATAACCCCCACAATTAAAATGTGGACTACGGAAATGACAGAGACCCTGCATTTGGAAAAAATAAGATTTGCCTTAATTGACAAACCTGAGTTATTTTTTAAAATATGGTCTCCATTTATTGAATTTTTAGAAAAGTAAATGGGTTTGGCACAGGATTAAAATAAATTTTTAAAATTAAAAGTTGAAACTTGAGTTAAGGGTTGGATGTACAACTGTGGTTATTGTCTCCCGGATCTACTCCCTTTAATTTTTATAGTTATATCTTTTTTTTAATCCTCTTATTCTCTCTTCCCAATAGTTTATAGTTTTTCTTTTCTTTTTTTTTCCTTTCTTCTTTATTTTTTTATTTTCTCTCTTTAAAATTTTAAAAATTGAAGCTATGTAAGAACTCTGTAACAAATGTGTCTTTTATTTCTATTTGTACATATGCTTTTCAAAATTTAAAAAAAAAAATTTAAAAAAATCATGCAGAGTCTTTTCGCTGACTGGAATGCACACAACCAAAAAAGCTTTTCACTCTTCATGTGACAATAGTGAACTAAACAAAACCTGTGAACACTAGTTCTGGACTATCTCATACGCTGGGGGGGGGGGGGGGGGGGGAGGGGGGGAATTCTGATTATCTGTCCGTTTTATGCCCCTCATAATTTTATAAACCTTTCAGCCTTGGAATATTCCAGTGGGAACAAAGCCAGCCCACCCAATCTCTCCTGAGAACCACAGCCCAAATTCCAGGCAACATCCTGGTGAATCTCTCTCATCCATCCTGCAGCGTGACGACCTAAACTGTACACCTTATTCTAAGCCATCCTGTATCTCTGGGACTGACCATCACCTTCGCTCAGTCCGCCTTAACCAACCTGATCTCCCGGTGGCTCAGCACTTCAACTCCCCCTCCCACTCCCAGTCTGACCTTTCTGTCATGGGCCTCCTCCATTGTCAAAGTGAGACCCAGCACAGATTGGAGGAACAGCATCTCATATTTCGCTTGGGCAGTTTACACCCCAGCGGTATGAACATGGACTTCTCCAACTTCAGATAGCTCCTCTGTCCCTCTCTTTCCCCTCCTCCTTCTCAGTTCTCCCAGTCTTCCTGTCTCCTACTACATCCTATCTTTGTCCCGCCCCCTCCCCAGTCTGAAGAAGGGTCTCGACCCGAAATGTCACCCATTCCTTCTCTCCTGAGATGCCGCCTGACCCGCTGAGTTACTCCAGCATTTTGTGTGTACCTTCAGTTTGAACCAGCACCTGCAGTTATTTTCCTACACAGTATCTGCTTGACAGCAATGTAAGCACAGAGCCTGTCAGTAACTATTAATTTGAAACCAAATGTGGGACAACTTGGCAACTGGAGTCGGCTGAAGGAACTGTTTCCATGTTGTATCTTGGAACTAAACTAAATTGTATCAATGACACACACTCCGTTTGCTGCTATCAACTCCCCTTTTATTCTACCACTCAGCCGAACACCAGGGTCCCGTTACAGCGGGCCAATGAAGCATTTGCACAGATAGTGAAAACCTTTTTCCCTAGATGGAAAACTCAAGTACTAGAGGGCATAGTTTTAAGGTGATAGGGGCAAAGTTTAAAAGAGATATACGGGGCAAGGCTTTTTTCCGCACAGAGTGTGGCGGGTGCCTGGAACACCCAGCCGAGGTGGTTGTGGAGGCAGATATGGTCGGGACATTGAAGAGACTTTTGGATAGACACGACAGTAGTAATGGAATGGAGGGATAGGGACGGTGAAGGCAGAGGAGTTGGACTTGCAATCATGTTAAGCGCAGACAATGTGGGCTGAAGGGCCTATTCCTGTGCGGCACTGTTCATGTCAGATTGCAGAAGATCTCAGCTTGGTGGCGCAGCGGTAGAGTTGCTATCTTAGAGCGCCAGATTCCGGTAAAGATGTATGAAAAATGCAAGTCCTTAAACATTAATGCTAAGTAAAAGTCCTTTCTATATCTATCCCCCTGCCACAACATCGCAAGGTAAGGTTAATTAGCGATTAACACGCTTTAAGACAACACCCAGTAAGATGGACTTCTGTGCGTGAATCACTTCATTGGATTTATAGTTATTTAATTCTAGTTTAACGATTCTTTTCCTTGTTCTCTTGCAGATTTACTGGCCTGCGCTGCCCGGTCAAGAGCAAGAGTGTGCCCTCAAGGGAAAAGACCCATTTGTAAGTGTAAGGCATTTTATGTCTATATCATAAAGTCTAATTAGGGCCTGTCCCACTTAGGGGATTTTTTAGATGACTGCCGGCGACTGTCATAGTCGTAGCAGATGGCCGAAAAACCGGCGGCTGGACCTCCCACTACGACAATGTCTACGGCAAGCTACGACAACCTACCACCTAGCCGACGGCAAGCTACCGACAACCGGCGACCCAATCGTCGCAACAGCACCTACGTCCCCTGTAGTCGCCTAAATAAATCGCCTAAGTGGGACAGGGGTTTAAAGGGGAAAATATCATTCATTTCTTTCAATAGATTTGCAATGAAAAGGACATAGGTTTAAGGTGAAGGGGGAATGATTTAATAGGAATCCAAGGGGTAACTTTTGGCGGTGGGTGCAAGGAACGAGCTGCCGGAGGAGGTAATTGAGGCAGGGTACTATTGCAACTTTTAGGAAACAATTAGGCAAGTACCTGGATAGGACAGGTTTAATGGGGATATGGGCCAAACATAGGCAGGTGGGACTAGTGTAGATGAGACATATTGGTTGGTGTGAGCAGGTTGGGCTGAAGGGCCTGTTTCCATGCTGTATGACTCTATGACTCGACGTGTTTTAGAACTGTGCCATGTATCAAGGCATTGAACTCTTCCCATTCATGTAATCAATTGGGGTGGTACAGTGGCGCAGCAGTTTAGCCATCTCTTCAGCGCCAGGGACCCGGAATCAACCCTGACCGCAGGTGCTTTGGCGGTACGGAGTTTGTACGTTCTCCCTGTGATCACGTGGGTTTTCTTCGGGTGCTCTGGTTTCCACCCACATTCCAAAGACATGCAGGTTTATAGGTTAATTGGACTCTGTAAATTGTCCCTAGTGTGTAGGATAAAACTAGTATACGGGGTGATTGCTGGTTGGCACGTACTCAGTGGGCTGAAGGGCCTGTTTCTATGCTGTTTCTCTAAACTAAACTAAATCCCGGTTCGGCCCTGACTATGGGTGTTGCCTGCACTGAGTTTGCATGTTGGCCCTGTGACCGCCTGGGTTTTCTCCGGGTGCTGCGGTTTCCTCCCACATTCCAAAGACGTGCGAGTTTGTAGGTTAACTGGCTTCTATAAACTGCCCCCAGTGTGTAGTGCGTGGTTGCGAAAGTGGAATAACATGGAACCAGTGTGAATGGGTGATTGTTGGTCGGCATGGACTCGGTGGGGTGAAGGGACTGTTTCCTCACTGTCTCTAAATGAAACAAAACTAAACTAAACTAAACTGAACTAAATTGAACAAAATTGAACAGAACTAAACTAAACTAAACTAATCAGCATTGCTTCTGATTTCCTCTGGGAATTTCCTGCTGCTTACATCCTAATCTTCAGCTGTTATGACCATTCACTCTCCTTTACGAACTATTTAATGGTTTCCTGCAATCCCAGAAGACGCAGGGAACTCAAGCTAAACGGAAAACCGTTATTTTACACAAAATGTGGAACTTCGGAGCCCTAGCCTTCACCACCAAAAAAGAACAAAAGAGAGAATCACAATGAGGTTGACAGCCAGTACGTTGGACGTGTGGTCACTGCTGCAATGTGACACAGCAGCCAACAGTGCACCACACGCTGCAAGATGGGAGAATGACTAGATCATCTCTTCTTGCATCGGGATAAAAGCTGAGAAAGCAGCACAGAGTCGCTACCTCACAGCTCCAGCGACCCCAGGTTTGATCCTGACCTCAGGTGCTGTCTGTGTGGAGTTTGCACGTTCTCCCTGCGATCACGTGGGTTTCCTGCAGGTGCGTCGGTTTCCTCCCACATCCCAAAAATGCTCAGGTTGAACATAGAACATAAAGCAGAGGAAAAGGCCCTTC
The DNA here is from genome assembly GCF_053455715.1 of Rhinoraja longicauda. Classification (NCBI taxonomy): domain Eukaryota; kingdom Metazoa; phylum Chordata; class Chondrichthyes; order Rajiformes; family Arhynchobatidae; genus Rhinoraja; species Rhinoraja longicauda. The sequence goes on along the minus strand of NC_135969.1, from coordinate 16,410,227 downwards.
GGCCCACAATGTCCGTGCTGAACGTGATGCCAAGACCAATGCATCTGCCGGTACGTATCCATATCCCTCCATTCCTTGCGTATCTATATGCCGATCCAAAAGCCACCTAAATGCCACTATTATATCAGCCACCATCACCCACTGCAGTGTGTTCCAGGCACTCACCACCCTCTGTGTAAAAAAACCTGCCCCGTACATCTCCTTTAAACTTTGCCTTAAATCCATGCCCTCTAGTATTTGATTTATCCATCCTGGGGAAAAGATTCTGACTCTCCACCCTATCTATGCAGGATGTTAATTGGTAGAGTAATTGGCCTGCTGTAACTTGCCCCTCGTGTGTGGGTGAGTGGTGGAATCTGGAGACCGCTGAGAGCAGTAAATGAGGTGTGTATCATCAACACAATTTAGTTTAGATTAAAGATACACTAATTCCTTGCTGCCCATCGATCACCTGTTCACACTAGGTTTTTGTAATCCCACTTTCTCATCCACTCCTCACACACTAAGGGCAATTTACAGATGGCCCATCAACCTACAAACCCGCACGTCTCTGGGATGTGGGAGGAAACCGCAGCACCCGGAGGAAACTTGCGTAGTCACAGGACGAACGTGCAAAGTCCACACAGACAGCACCCAAGGTCAGGATCAAACCCAGGTCTCTGGCGCTGTGAGGCAGCAGCTCTACCCACTAAGCCACTGTGCCACCAAATGAGAATGTGGGAAGGATAAGAGATTGTCGGCCTAATGTAGGTTAGTGTAGATGGTGTTTGGTGGCCAGCATGGGCTCGGTGGGCTGAAGGACCTGTTTCCATGCTGTATCTCTATAAAAAAGGAGCCGATCCTGGTATTTATGAATGAGCCTAAATGAACCTATACATTTTTGGGACATGGGAGGAATCTGGAGCACCCGAGGAAGCCCATGCGGTCATGGGGAGAACATGCAAACTCCGCACAGACAGCACCCGAGTTCAGGATCGAACCCAGGTCTCTGGTGCTGTGAGGCAGCAGCTCTACCAGCTGCCCTCTAACTGTGCTGCCCTATTCTGAGGGTCTTTATTTGAGACAGGGTCTGCATCAATGATAATAGGGAAGCCTTAAAACGACCCTTGGGATGTGTAAGAGAGGGAGAGTTACGTGGGCCAACCCTTCTATTGCCATTCTGCTGCACACTGGCCTTCGTGATGGGTGAGACGTGAGATTCTACTGCCGACCGTGCTCCTTTGGCCTGCACTTGGGAACTGATCTCTGCTCCTCTGTTCCTCAGCGTGCCCTGTGTGCTTTCTTTGGCAGTGATGGTCTATTTTCATTTCTATTGGAGATTTTGATGCCCGTTTCCCAAGGTCGGCAAAGACCCTTTATCAGCTGGGGAGGGGTTTCTCCAGGGGTGCTGACCGCCGACAGGAGTGCATGCCTTCCTTAGAAGGTTTATGAAGTTCGACGTGTCCCCAACAACCCTCACCAGCTTCTGCAGATGCACCTTAGAAAGCATTCTATCGGGATGCATCACAGCGTGATTTGGGGAACAGCTCCATCCAAGACCGCGAGAAATCGCAGAGAGTTGTGAACACAGCCCAGACCATCACACAAACCAACCACCCTGGTCACTCCCTCTTCTCCCATCAGGCAAGAGGTGTAGAAGTGTGAAAACGCACACCTCCAGATTCAGGGGCAGTTTCTTCCCAGCTGTTATCAGGCAACTGAACCATCCTGTCACCAACTGGCGAGTGATCCTGACATACCATCTACCTCATTGGAGACCCTCAAACTATCTTTAATTGGACTTTAGTGGACTTTATCTTGCACTAAACGTCATACCACTTATCCTGTATCTGTACACTGTGGACGGCTTGATTGTGATCACGTATAGTATGTTCCGTTGACTCGAGAGCACGCAACAAAAAAGATTTTCACTCTACTTCAGTACACAAGACAATAATAATAATAAACTAGATAATAATAAACTGAACATGTCCGAGGAGTAGACTGTGTATCGCGATGGTGGTTGCTGCTGTACAGGAACACACTGTAACAAAAGGCTGACTATTTCCTCTCTGGAGACGGGGCAATGGGAAGGAGAGCTGTTCAATTGAGAGCACCGTCAGACCTTAAATGGCAAAGAAGTCCTAGTCCAGGGGCCTGGGTGAAACGGCTGGCTCAGTGATCTAACAGTGGTTACATTTTCTCAAACGCTCTATTGCTTCCCTTCATTGTTCGCTGGCCCTGAGAGACCACAATAGCCGACCGAGCCCCACAGAGCAGGGACTTCCCTGGGGTCTGCTCACACAAGCTCCCCGCAGAAAAAAAGAGCAGGTCAAATAGTCCATCCAGGTCCCCAGGAAATTGTGGACGCAGCCCAGACCATCACACAAACCAACCTCCCTTCCATTGACGCCATCTGCACTTCACGCTGCCTCGGCAAGGCCACCAGCAAAATCAACAATGTCCCATCCCGGTCACCCCCTCCTCTCCCCTTTCCCATCCCGGTCACTCCCTCCTCTCCCCTTTCCCATCCCAGTCACCCCCTCCTCTCCTCTTTCCCATCCTGGTCACCCCCTCCTTTCCCCTTTCCCATCCCGGTCACCCCCTCCTTTCCCATTTCCCATCCCGGTCACCCCCTCCTCTCCCCTTTCCCATCCCGGTCACCCCCTCCTTTCCCCTTTCCCATCCTGGTCACCCCCTCCTCTCCCCTTTCCCATCCCGGTCACTCCCTCCTTTCCCCTTTCCCATCCCGGTCACCCCCTCTTCTCCCCTTTCCCATCCCGGTCACCCCCTCCTTTCCCATTTCCCATCCCGGTCACCCCCTCCTCACCCCTTTCCCATCCGGTCACCCCCTCCTCTCCCCTTTCCCATCCCGGTCACTCCCTCCACTCCCCTTTCCCATCCCGGTCACTCCCCTTTCCCATCCCGGTCACCCCCTCCTCTCCCCTTTCCCATCCCGGTCACCCCCTCCTCTCCCCTTTCCTATCCGGCAAGAGGTGCAGAAATGTGACAACGCACACCTCCAGATTCAGGGACAGTTTCTTCCCAGCAACTAGAGAGCGATCCTGACCTCCCATCTACCTCATTGGAGTCCCTTGGATTAGCTGTAATTGAACTTTACTGGACTTTATCCTGCACTAAACGTTATTCTCTTTATCATGCATCTGTACACTGCAGATGGTTCAATTGTAATCGTATATTGTCTTTTCACAGACGCAACCACAAAAGCTTTTCACTGTATTTCGATACATGTGACAATAAACTAAACTAGTCATTCAGCACGGAAGCATGCCCTTCAGCCCAACTCATCCATGTCGAGCAGATTTTGTAACTGTGCTAATCCCACTGCCTGCATTTGGCTCATATCCCCCTGCCTGCATTTGGCTCATATCCCCCTAAATCATTCCTATCTTCGTTCCCATCAAAATAACTTTTAAATGCAGCCATTGCACCTCCTGTCGTAAGCATCAAGAAGGCAGCATCTATCATCAAGGGTCCCCACCATCCTGCCATTCCCTCTTCTCACTGCTACCATCAGGCAGCAGGCACAGAAACCCGAAGACCCACGAACAGCTACCTTCCTACAACCAGTAGGTTCTTGAACCAACCTGCCCCAATCGTACCTGAACAGTGGAACTCTACGGATCACCTCTTGCGCTATCACGGACAGGTTTTCTAACTGCATTAATGTCTTGCTTTTTGTTTGCACAGTTTTCCTCATTACACTGTCTTGTAGAATCAGCATGTTTAGTTCATTGACACAGCGCGGAAATAGGCACTTCAACCCACCGAGTCCAGCGATCCCTGTACATTACCACTATCCCACACACTGGGGACAATTGAACAGGGCTGAGATCCCCGGTATGTTAATGCCTTGCTCTCCTTTCCCCTGCAGAGTGACTGTGCCAACTACGTGCGGGTCCTGCACCCGTACAACCGCTCCCACCTGCTGGCCTGTGGGACGGGTGCCTTTGAGCCGCTGTGCGCCTTGGTGTACGTGGGCCACCGAGGGGAGGTAAGTGGATGTCCTGCTCCCCCGTACATCAGTGATGGTTGGGAATGTGCCTGGGTGGAACGATTAAAGGTCGAGTGGGACTAGGAGGGAGGTTGAGGGTTAATCTCCTCCCACGGGACCTCGTGCAGAGCCAGGTTTATGTGTCTTTCCCCACTACACTGCTCTTAGACTTCACGTTCATAAGCTATAGGAGCAGAATTAGGCCATTCGGCCCATTAAGTCTACTCCGAATCATGGAACTTTTACAACATCGGTGGCCATTCGGCCCATCGATACCGTGCTAACTAGTCACAGCCTTTGCCTTTCAGCGGCATTCAAGTGAATTCAGCAGCAACTGATTTAATATAGACTGAAAATATGACCGGTTTGGACCTAGAACAGTATTAAATACAGAGCAGCCTTTAGCTTAGTTTAATTTATTATCATCACGATCACAGAGATAGAGGGAAAAGTGTTTTTGTTGCTTGCTACCCAGAGAAAATATTATACATGTGTACAGTCAAACCATCCACAGTGTACAGATACAGGATATAGGGAAGATAAAGTCCAATAGTCTGAATAAAGATAGTTTGAAGGTCTCTAATGACGTAGATGGGAGGTCAGGACTGTTCTCTAGCTTGTGAGAGGATGATTCTATTGCTTGATAACAGCTGGGAAGAAACTGTCCCTGAATCTGGAGGTGTGCGTTTTCACACTTCTGTATCTCTTGCCTGATGGGAGAGGGGAGAAGAGGGAGTGACCGGGGTGAGACTCATTCTTGATTATGCTGGTGGCCTTGCCGAGGCAGTGTGATTATAGAATCTTGGACAATTGGCAGTCATAGTTTTATTACAGAGAGCTGCCTTACACTAGAGTCACACAGCACAGGACCCGACTTGTCCATGCCGACCAAGATGCCCATCTAAGCCAATCCCACTTGCCCACGTTTGACCCATATTCCCCCTAAACACATAGTGTTATCTTAACTGTAGTAGCAGCTTCCACATCGGATTGTACTCCATAACTGGATTTTTTAAAACACATGCCTACTAGTATAATGAGATTGCCTTGCAATTAGCCACATTTTGTCAAGATTAGTTTATCTAGTTTATTCGGCATGGACATGGCGGGCCAAAGGGCCTGTTCCTGTGCTGTATTGTTTTATGTTCTCCCCTCCACTACAGCATTTTTGGGGGGGAAAAGACGGTTGAATGATCGATGCATAAAAACTGGAGTAACTCAGCGGGTCAGGCAGCATCCCTGGAGAAAAGGAATAGGTGACGTTTTGGGTCGAGACCCTTCTTCAGACTGAGAGTCAGGGGAGAGGGGATCGAGAGATAAAGACGGCACATAGAACAAATGAATGAAAGATCTGCAAAATGCAACGATGATCAAGGAAAGGTGGAGCCCACATTGGTCCATGGTTGGCTGTGGGATAGGCGATGACGAGAGTTATACAGACAGTGAAACTCAGCAGGTCAACAGTGAAACTAGTACGGCAACTAGGGTGGGGAGGGACACAGAGAGAGGGGGTGCAAGGGTTACTTGAAGTTAGAGCAATCAATATTCATACTACTGGGTTGTAAGCTGCCCAAGTGAAATATGAGGTGCTGTTCCTCCAGTTTGTGTGCGGCCTCACTCTGACAATGGAGGAGGCCCCAGGACAGAAGGGTCAGTGTGGGGATGGGAAGTTTGGCAATGGTACTTTATATTATCACATGTACCGAAGTGCAGTGAAATTCTTTTTTTGCATACAGTGCAGTAAGATATCACGATACATATGTACAATCCAGAGTGTATGGAAACAGCCCACTGAGTCCAAATGCAAGAATCGGCAGGCCTTGGCGTCATTTTCAAAATCCCAACTACAGCTGGCCATAAAGGCCCATTGCAGGCCCTCCAGTGAACCAGTCTCCCTCTCCTCGCCCGGCCACCGTTCAGCCTTCATGCCCTGGGGGTGCCTCCCGCATCCGACTGTGAAGGCAGGGAATGTAAGAGCCCTTTGTTTATTGGGAGAGGTTGCTGCAGCTTCTATCATCAGCTTTGTTTCAATAGTCAATTTATGTGTCACATACACCTAAATGTGCAGTGAAATGAAAAATTACCCGCAGTTCAACAATAAGACCAATAAAAATAAGCAATAAAAATATGCAATAACACATACAATCATAAACCAACACCAAACATAAGAGACATCCATCACAGTGAGTCCCCTCTAGTCACCTCATCTGATTTTTGAAAGGTATTCTGAGTAAATTGACTTGGACAAATTGGCCTGTTTCTGTGCTGCTTGACTCTATTGTAAAGCAGCTCGCTGTTATAGATATGGGCCAAACGCAGGTAAATGGGATTAGTTTGGACGGGGGTATCTTGGTTGGCATGGACAAGTTGGGTTGGGAGACCTGTTTCTGTGCTGTGTGACTCTATTGTAAACCAGTTCTCTGTTATAAAGCTATAACTGCCACTTATCTTAGATGACCTAGGTTAAAAGGTAATGATAAAAGGTTAAAAGGTAAAACAGGCAGCACAGTGGCGCAGAGGTAGAGTTGCTGCCTTACAGCACCAGTGACCCGGGTTTCATCCTGACTACAGGTGCTGTCTGTACAGAGTTTGTATGTTCTCACAGTGACCCCGTGGGTTTTCTCTGGGCGCTTTGGTTATCTCCCACACTCCAAAGACGTGCAGGTTTGTAGGTTAATTGGCTTTGGTAAAATAATTCTAAAGTGTCCCTAGTGTGTAGGATAATGCAAATGTACAGGGTGATCGCTGGTCAGCGCGGACTCAGCGGGCCAAAGATCCTGTTTCCATGCTGTATCTCTAAAGTTTAAAATTCCAAAGACGTGCAGGTTTGTATGTTAAATGGTTTCTGTAAACTGCCCCCAGTGTGCAGGATAGGACTAGTGTATGATCGTTGGTCGGTGCGGACTTGGAGGGCCGAGGGGCCTGTTTCTACGCTGCATCTGTAAACTAAACTAAAAGCAGCTCGATATGTAATATTGATTGATATTCAACCGCAGTCCTATATTTCTTGTGTAATCAGCTGCTGGAGCCCACACTGATGGCTAGTCTGGGGCGAACAGTGCAGTGAGACTGTGTTTATTTCCAAGCCAGCGTGGTGCGTGACTCGGGAGGAACTGTTTGTTGACTATTGGACAGCCTCAAAGCTGAACTGCAAACAAGACTGACACAACCCCAGGAAAGTTATATTGCTTTTAAAAATTGCTGCAATTTGCATTTTAGTAGGCATTTTAGATATTTTCAATTCTCGAATGATGATGGGGAACAACATAAATGATCTAAGCACTCCTCATATAACCTCACCCCGGTCACTCCCTCTCACCCAGTCACTCTCTCCTCACCCCCATCACCCCCTTCTCACCCCGATCACTCCCTCTCACCCCGGTCACTCCCTCTCACCCCGGTCACTCCCTCTCACCCTCATCACTCCCTCTCACCCCGGTCACTCCCTCTCACCCCGGTCACTCCCTCTCACCCCGGTCACTCCCTCTCACCCCGGTCACTCCCCCTCACCCTCATCACTCCCTTCTCACCCCGGTCACTCCCTCTCACCCCGGTCACTCCCTCTCACCCCCATCACTCCTTCCTCACCCCCATCACCCTATATTTAGCTCTTTATTCACTGGCACCTCCCAGCCACCATTACGGGGAGGGGGGGTGGTGGGGACAGGGTTTAACGGCAATGTGATTAGTCTGTTCACTGCAGTGCATCAATCTCCAACCTCTCTTGCAGTCACCTTGTACCGTGCTTTGGCCAGAAATATGTCACCATTCTTCCCATTCTTTCATGCCAATCCAGCACCATCATCCTTAACTTTACTGAGACGATTCAATTAATTTCTTGAATTTTAAACGCCCCGAGTTGCCATGGAGAGATTTGAACTCTTGCCTTCAGATCAATGGTCCACAACTCTCGCTGTTAGAACTGTAGATTTAGATTTTAGATTTAGAGATACTGCGCAGAAACAGGCCCTTCGGCCCACCGGGTCCGCGCCGCCCAGCGATCCCCGCACACTAAGACTATCCTACACCCACTAGGGACAATTTTTACATTTGCCCAGCCAATTAACCTACATACCTGTACGTCTTTGGAGTGTGGGAGGAAACCGAAGATCTCGGAGAAAAGCCTCGCCGGTCATGGGGAGAACATACAAACTCCATACAGACGGCGCCCGTAGTCAGGATCGAACCTGAGTCTCCGGCGCTGCATTCGCTGTAAGGCAGCAACTCTACCGCTGCGCCACCGTGCCGCCCTGTAGCTTAAACTGTAGCTTAATGTTTATTCTACCTTAATCTTTACTTACCTTTAGAGCGGCACAGTGGCGCAGCGGTAGAGTTGCTGCCTTAACGATGCCAGAGACCCAGGTTCGATCCTGACTACGGGGGCTGTCTGTACGGAGTTTGTACGTTCTCCCCATGACCGCGTGGGTTTTCTCCTGGAGGTCCGGTTTCCTCCCACACTCCAAAGACGTATAAGTTTTGTAGGTTAATTGGCTTCAGTAAAAAATGTAAATTGTCTCTAGTGTGCAGGATAGTGCTAGTGTACGGGGATTGCTGGTCGGTGTGGACTGGGTGGGTTAAAGGGCCTGTTCCCGCGTTGTATTTCTAAAGTCTAAAGGATGGGTCAATGAGTCCTTGTGTAGGAAAGAACTGGTTTAAACTGAAGATAGCCACAAAACACTGGAGTAACTCAGCGGGACGGGCAGCATCTCTGGAGAGGAGTGGGTGACGTTTCAGGTTGAGACCCTTCTTCAGACGGAGGATTTAGACAAACCCTTCTGAGGAAGGGCCTCGACCCGAATCGTCACCCATTCCTTCTCTCCAGAGATGCTGCCTGTCCCACTGAGTTACTCCAGCTTTTTGTGTCTATCTTCGGTTAATGAGTCCTTCCTTGTTGTACGCCTGTTCTTCAAGCATTGTTTACTTATTTATATGAAGGTGAGCAATAGTCAATGAATGGCTCATTCACTGCCAATGGGTCATTTCTATTGGCACTGCCCTGTGAGATGTTGATGTCTGAACTGCCATGGTTTCTGAATCCTCCACCCACTTCTCTCAGACCATTTCAGTCGGGGTCGGCAGCCACCCATTGTCAGTCTCATTCGTCATTCCCCAGAGGCTGTGTTTATGTAAAAGCTTTAAATTGCATGAATTTATCATTGGGCACTGTGACTGTTGGCCACCTTCACGGGAAGGAACCTACTCCATGCCCTGATGTCTGGCTGAGTCTGGTTAACATATCGAGCCTGGAACTCCCACAACCGGAAGCTCCAGCCACGTGGCGCGTGCTCGTGGAGTATCCTGGTGGAATTGGGGTTGGAGGAGGAGAGGTCGGGGGGGGGGGGGGGGGGCGTTAGAATGGGAGCCCCCTCGGTCCCCTATTACCGAAATCCGTTACGTAGCGCTCCGTTGTTGCGGGGCTTTACCGTATTGGTTAAAAATCCGAATGCCGTGACACAGGCTGGAAGACTCTGTGTTCCACGTGTACATGGAGTGTGTGAGGTTGCAGCCCCTGTTCCAATACCGAAAGGGGCTGCTCCTTGCCTTCTGGCTGCACTTCACCATCATCCTCCACCCCCACCATCCTCATCTTTGGTCACCCTGGGCCTGGCCAAGTTGGCCATCCATGAGTCACGGCGCCAGGCGGAAGAGGGCTCTGCCCGAGCCGGCTGCCTGCCCCTTTTCCGGGGTTACATCTTCGCTCGGGTGGTGATAGAGAGGGACTGCGTGCTGTTGGGTTTGATGGCGTGTTTGTTTTGAATAATTTTGTATGTAAATACTACTGTAAATTCTTAAAAATATATATTTTTAGTTTTAAACAAAAGGTCTGGTGACACTGTGCAAGGCAGCGGTTGTGTCAATGCAGAGGACTGTGTGTCATTCTGGTCGGCACGTTCTAGGGAGGATGTAATGGTGTCCGTGTGGAAGAGATTCAAGGAAGGTTTGCCAGCACTGGGGACATTTGGCTCTGAAGAACGATGTTCCTTGGCTGGGGTTATTTTCTTTGGAAAGCAGGAAGCTGGGGAGAGATTTTTTAACTGAATGTAATTACAAGAGGCCTAATAGGTTGAATGGGAAAAACATCATTCCCTTAGCAGAGAGGGGAGTGGCCGAGGTAATTGTTAGAATAATTAGAGGGGAGATTTTGGCGATGGCCTTCAGTCAATTTACTTTAGACTTTAAATAAGTACACCAGCTTTGAACAACAGGCTTACAGCGAAGGAAGGACTCATCGGCCCGTCCTTTTAGACTTTGGATTTTACTTTAGAGATACAACGTGGAAACAGGCCCTTCGGCCCAGTGAGTCTGTTCCGACCAGCAATCACCCATGCACAGGTTTGATCCTGCACACTAGAGACAATTTGCAGAAGCCAATTAACCTACAAACCTGCATGTCTTTGGGATGTGGGAGGACACCAGAACACCTGGAAGAAACCCACGCCGTCACAGGGAGAACGTACAAACTCCGCGCAGGCAGCACCCATAGTCAGGATCGAGCCCTGGTCTCTGGCGCTGTAAGGCAGCAACTCTACCACTGTGCCACCGTGCTGCCCTGTATATCGATGATGTGATGAACCTTCTCTTAACGTGAAAGTCTATGGATGTACACCCCCAACTTTATGGGGACACCTCCCTTGGGTTTTAAATATTTTTAATATCTAATATTTACACTTACCTTGGATAGAACATATATTTAACTCCCCCTCCCCATCCCCCTGAGTTTTAGGTGGATGAATAAGATTCAAATCTATTCAGGTTTTGAAAGATTATTCATCCGCCAGTAAAACATGGCAATATGTTTTCATTGGTTTCAAGTAAAGTTTAGTCAATTAAAAACATAAACATTCAGAAATATCAAATAGGAAAATCAACAGCCTGCTTTTATCAATTTTCCATTTGTTAATAAAATTTGAAATCGCTTTATTTGCTATAAACTAGTTATAATTATTAATAGACAATAGACAATAGGTGCACGAGGAGGCCATTCAGCCCTTCGAGCCAGCACCACCATTCAATGTGATCATGGCTCCCCGTACCCCCTGACTCCGCTATCCTTAAGAGCTCTATCTAGCTCTCTCTTGAATGCATTCAGAGAATTGGCCTCCACTGCCTTCTGAGGCAGAGAATTCCACAGATTCACAACTCTCTGACTGAAAATGTTTTTCCTCGTCTCAGTTCTAAATGGCCTACCCCTTATTCTTAAACTGTGGCCCCTTGTTCTGGACTCCCCCAACATTGGGAACATGTTTCCTGCCTCTAACATGTCCAACCCCTTTATAATCTTATACGTTTCGATAAGATCTCCTCTCATCCTTCTAAATTCCAGTGTATACAAGCCTAGTCGCTCCAGTCTTTCAACATATGACAGTCCCGCCATTCCGGGAATTAACCTAGTAAAAGTAAAGGAGGGACATAAAACCCTCACCAGCACTTGCCCCCTCGATTGTAAATGGGGTTGTACCCTGTACACCAGTTACCTCTGGGTCAGACGGAAGGGCCAGATACGTAGTGCATCGGACTCCCCGGCACAGGGATATTGGGTTCCATCTTTGGAATCAGTGCAGAGCTGGACAGTGGAGTGCGTGTTGTGTACCCCATCATGTCCCTGAGTCGGCCCTGACTGCAGTGGTGCACAAGTCTGGAATGTTCTGACCCAACGTTGCATTCATCAGGACGAAGGGTCTCAACCTCAAATGTCACCTATCCATTTTTCCAAAAGGTGCTTCCTGACCTGCTGGGTTTAGTTTAGTTTAGTTCAGTTCAGTTCAGTTCAGTTAAGTGATACAGCATGGAAACAGGCCCTTCGGCCCACCGTGTCAGCGCCGACCAGTCGAGTACACTAGTTCTATCCTACCCACTAAGAATAATTTACAGAAGCCAATTAACCTAGAAACCTGCACGTCTTTGGAGTGTGAGAGGAAGCTGGAGCACCTGGAGTAAATACGAAACCGGAGAAAACCCACGTGGTCACAGGGAGAACGTACAAACTCTAGTACAGACAGCACCCGAGGTCAGGATCGATATCTGGATCTCTGGATCTCTGGCGGGTGAGGCAGCAACTCTACCTCTGCGATACCATGATGCCTGGAGTTACTCCAGCACTTTGTGTCCTTTTGAGTATGAACCAGCATCTGCAGTTCCTCGTTTCTACATTGAATCCAGGGCCCCTCGGAACCTCCCAGCAGTAGGCAGCCTGTGATGCAGCTCAACGATTCTTCCTATTGAATGGATGTGGACTGAAACATTAGCTCCATTCCCCTCTCCTCGGATGCTGCCTGACATGCTGAGTATTTTCAGCATTCACTGAGGAATCTTTGAACTTTCCAGTGTTTTGTTTTTTGGGCACGATGCTCAATCTTGATTTGCCCGCTGTGGGTGAAGGAAAAGTTCCCTTCATGCGAATTTAATTGTGTGAAAGTTGGCTGAGATGTACCATTCACGTTAACTATTGCAGCAGATGACTGCATACCTTGCTGGAACCTATCATGCCTGTACAACAGCCAACTTGCAAATGCTAGAGTGCAGTTCAAAGTTAGCTGTGAAACCCCTGCATTAATCTTCATCAGTTGGTATTCATGCTGCGAACCTCATTCTACACAGAACAGGAAAAGGTAGCTCATAGGTTCCTACGTCACAGGAGCAGAATTAGGCCATTCGGCCTATCGAGTCTACTCCGCCATTCAATCGTGGCTTATCTATCTTTTCCTCTCACCCCCATTCTCCTGTCGTCTCTCAATGACCTTTGACACACTTACCAATCACGAATCATGTCAATCTCAGCCTTAAAAATATCCATTGACTTGGCCTCCACAGATGTCTGTGGCAATGAATTCTACCGATTCACCACCCTCTAGCTAAAGGTATTCCTCCTCATCTCCTTACTAAAGGTACCATCCTTTTATTCTGAGGCTATGGCCTCTGGTCCTAGACTCTCCCACTCTCCCATCCTCCCCATGTCCACTCTATCCAAGCCTTTCACTATTCGGTAAGTTTCAATGAGGTCCCCCCTCATCCTTCTGAACTCCAGCGAGTACAGGCCTGGTACCATTAAACGCTCATCATGCATTAGCCCAACCATCCCCAGGATCGTTCTCGTAAAACTCCTCTGGACCCTCTCCAATGCCAGCACATGTCTCCTTAGATATGAAGCCCAAAACTGCTCACAATACTCCAAATGCAGGAATATAAAAGCAGGGATGTAATCCCATGGCTTTATGAGGTCAGTCTGCATTTGGAGTATTGTGAGTGGTTTTAGGTCCCATATCTTGAGGGAAGTTAACCAAGTTTCTACGTTATTCTTTAAAGATCTCCCTGTAGTCTGTCACCAGACAAACTTGGTGATTTTCCATCCACTCCCTTTCTGGAATGGGCTGGGTTGCAATGATGAGGTGAGACTAAAGGCTCTGGGATTGTTCTTCTTTGGGATGAGAAGGTTAAATGAACTTTTCAAAATCAAGGATGGCATTGATAATGTAATTAAGGTGAAACTGTGGCAGAAACTGTACAAAATCATGGTAGGAATAGATCGGGTAGATAGATGCACAGCGGCTCTTGCCCAGAGTGGGGGAATCGAGACATAGGTTTAAGGTGAGGGGGAAAAGAGTTCATTGGAGTCTGAGGAGTAAATTTTTCACACAAAGGGTGGTGGGTGTATGGAACGAGCTGCAGGAGGAGGTAGTTGAGGCAGGTACTATAGCAACATTAAAGGAATATTTAGACAGGTACATGGATAGGACAGGTTTAGAGAAATTTGTGTCAACCGCAGGCAAGCGAGACTAGTGTAGATGGGACATGTTGGTCGGTGTGGACAAGTCGGGCCGAAGGGCTTGTTTCCATACTGTATGACTCCATGAGTCTATAAAACATGGGCAGAGGATACAGATCACAGTTCAAAGGGAAGAAGCCATGATAGAAGCACTGTTTGTATTGTGATCTGGAATTCACGGCCTCAACACCTGGTTCAATGTGATATTTCTAAAGCAATCTAAGCACGGCACGGTAGCGCAGCGGTAGAGTTGCTGCTTTACAGCGAATGCAGCGCCGGAGACTCAGGTTCGATCCTGACTACGGGTGCTGCACTGTAAGGAGTTTGTACGTTCTCCCCGTGACCTGCGTGGGTTTTCTCCGAGATCTTCGATTTCCTCCCACACTCCAAAGACGTACAGGTATGTAGGTTAATTGGCTGGGTAAATGTTTAAAAAAATTGTCCCTAGTGTGTAGGATAGTGTTAATAGTGTTAGTGTGCGGGGATCGCTGGGCGGCGCGGACTTGGTGGGCCGAAAAGGCCTGTTTCCGCGCTGTATATATATGATATGATATGATATGATAAACCCGCACCAGGAAAAAAAATTGGCCGGAAACATTTAAGAGGCTTTTAGATGGTCACATAGATATGCGGTGAATGGAGGGATATGGATCATGTGCAGGAAGGTGAGGTTAACTTATCTTGGCATCATATTCAGCATGGACATTGTGGGCCGAAGGGCCTGCTCCTGTTCTATCCCTATATTGAGGAAAGACCAACAGAGTGTAAGGTCCATCAAAACATCAGGGCAAATTACCTCTACGTTTATAATTCTCACCCAAATCCTCCTTAGCTGTCACAGACACAATCCTAAATCCAATCAAAGTTGATCTGTTGAAGGAAAAACTTGGAAAAGCTGAATCGGTGTGGATATATCCAACTTTAAAACAGTATTACTCGTGCGGCCAAAGGCTCCTAAACATTGCCCTGTCTGCCTACCCTCACGAGCATTATGAGGCTGTACTTAATAAGCAGATAGATGTCAACATTCAGACCGGGACCAAGGTTAGATGTCACTGCCGACAGCAATCAGTTACAAAGATTATTGTTCATCCCTGGGACTGGAAATCTGTACACGACATCAAGTGAGCATGAGAGATGAATGAGGGAAGTAAAGCATGCCAAGCAAGCCCTCAGAGGCTAGAGGCCCAGAGAGGGAGAGGAACATAGAGGGGACACAGTGTGAGGCGCAAAGCTGTACGTGTAGAGGACACGGAGAGGGACATAGAGGGAGAGAGAGATAGAGACAGAGAGAAAATGATAGAGGGATGTTGAGAGAGAGATGGATGGACATAGGGAGAGATAGATGGACATTGAGAGAGATATAGAGACATAGAGTGTTAGATGGACAGAGAGAGAGATAGAGGGACATAGAGAGAGAGATGGACAGAGAGAGAGATAGAGAGAGATAGAGGGGCATAGAGAGAGAGATGGACAGAGAGAGAGAGATAGAGAGAGATAGAGGGGCATAGAGACAGAGATAGAGGGACATACAGAGAAACATAGAGGGGACAGAGAGGGACATATGAATATAAAAAGAGAGAGAGAGAGGGACAGAGAGAGCATCTATTACCTGCCGTGCTTTGTCCTGTCTCTCCTCTCTTCCAGCTTTCTCACCCCTCTACAATCAGTCTGAGGAAAGGTCCTGACCCAAAACATCACCTATCCATGTTCTCCAGAGGTGCTGTCTAACCCACTGAGTTAGTCCAGCACATTATGTCTTTTTGACATAGAGAGGCATAGAGAGCAACAGAGGGGACATCGAGAATAACAGAAAGAGAGATATTTTGAGAGATAAAGAAGAACGGAGAGTGATAGTGATAGTGAGAGACATGGAGAAACAAATAGAGAGACATAGATTGGGACTAGGGTTGCCAACTGTCCCATATTAAAAGGGACATCCCGTATTTTGGGCTAAATTGGTTTGTTCCGTACGGGTCCGCCCTTGTCCCCTGTTAGGCCCGGGGGCGCTGTAGGCCTGGACGCTATAGGCCCTGACACTGTAGGCCCCGACGCTGTGGGTCCCGACAACTTAGGTCCCGACACTCTAGGTTTCTGACATTTTAGCTCCGGACAGTCTAGGTCTGGAGGCCCGGGTGCCGCCTAACGGAGGTTGCGTAGCAACCCACCTCCCGGCCCGGGCGGCTGCCATCATTGGTGGAGCGGGAGCACGTGGCCATTGGCTGGGTGAGGTCACCTGGGGCGTGGGACAGTGACGTCACCTTGTCCCGTATTTGGGAGTGAGAAAGTTGGCACCCCTAATTGGAACATAGAAGGAGGCATAGAGCTGGCCAAAGTGAGAGGCATCGAGAGAGGCACAGAGTGACAAAGCAAGGGACATGGAGAGGAAAATGGAGGAATCGTAAAGAGGGATGACAGAAGGAATACAGAGAAGGGCCACTTAGAGAGGCCGAGAAAGTAACCCAAAGAGGGACGCACACCATGGGAAGTTCACAGGGACGAGTGCAAAGAGAGGTCAGAGGGAGAGGCTTATAGAAGGGCTCATGGAGGCTTATAGAAAGCCTTATAGAGAGGACAAAGACAGAGCGGTCATGGAAAAGGGGTCAGAGAACACCAGAGACAGAGACAAAGAGAAAAGAAAAGTGTGCAGCACAGGGAAAGATGCTTGGACAACAGAACAAGGGACAATGAAAAGTATCTTTAAGTAATCTTAGAATCTGGACTTACTATTAACAATGGAATAAAGTAAACACGGCAGAGGACATGACGGAATGAAATGCCTGGACTCAGTGACTGTTGTTGTCAGCCGGTCACAACAAAACCAAGAGCCATAGTTCACAAGAGTTTGACTGCATAATTTGGTCGATCTTTATCAGAATTAATTCCTCTTGGGAGATGGGGTTAAATGACAACAAAACGATCAAAGCTTTGGCTTGGATTTGGCGCTAACAGAGATTTATTTGGTAATCAACAGCCTAAACTCTTAAGCAATCTGCTTTTGATACAGAGCCAGTTTCGAAATGTGTGTTCTATAAGATCCAATTCCTCTGTGAAGTCTTAAGCTCGTACATCCAGGCTGTGCAGATTGAACTATGAGGCAATAAGCTGTTCGAGCAAGGTACAGCCATTTTATTCACATGTGCGTGCAACACTGTGTTTAGTTTTTATTAGTTTAGTTTAGAGATACAGAGTGGAAACAGGCCCTTCAGCCCACCAAGTCCATCAATCACCCAGACACTAGTTTTATCTACACAATAGGGACAATTTAGAGAAACCAATTAACCTGCAAACCTGCATGTCTTTGGAATGTTGGAAGAAACCGGAGCACCCAGAGAAAACCCACACGGTCACAGGGAGAACGTACAAACTCCGCACAGGCAGCACCCATAGTCAGGATCGAACCCGGGTCTCTGGCGTACGAGGCAGACAGCACCAGTATTTCAGGATGGAACCCGGGTCTGTGGTGCTGTAAGGCAGCAACTCTACTGCTGTGACACTATGCCGCCCCATGTTTAGTTTAGTTTTTTTTAGGTGCTGCCTTTAGGTGCGCGAGACCCGGGTTCGATGCTGACCACGGCCGCTGTCTGCACGGAGTTTGCATGTTCTCCCCGTGATCACGTGGGTTTTTGTCTGGGTGCTCTGGTTTCCTTCCGTGCTCCAACAACGTACAGGTTAATTGGCTTTGGTAAAATCTGCAAATTGCCCGTGTTGTGTAGGATAGTGCTAGTGTACTGGAATCGCTGGTCGCACGGACTCAGTGGGTCAAAGGGCCTGTTTCCGCACCATATCTCTAAACTAAAAACTAAAAGTGGATATGAAATTATTGGAATTATTTGGGCCAAACACAGACAAATGAGACCAAGTAGGCATATTGGTTGGTATGGACCAGTGGGCCAAAGGGGCTGGTTCCGTGCTGGAGAACTCAATGACACTAAGACTCACTCATTCCTCTCTGCCTGTCCTGCAAACTCGAACAATTCACTACCTTTATTAGTATCTAAGTTCACATATAGATAGTCAGTGAAACTACGGCATCATGATGTCCTTTCAATGATCTTGCTGACCACCACATACTCCTACATCACTGTTTATAACAGTGAAATACTTTATTGTGTTAAATATATAAACACTACATTGGTCTTCATCAGTCAAGTATTGAGGTTGGGAGGTCATGTTACAGTCGTACAAGATGTTGGTGAGGCCACATTTAGTGTATCGTGTACAGTTTTGGTCATCATGTTGGAGGAAAGATGTTGTCAAGCTGGAAAGGGTGCAGAGAAGGGTTACAATGACATACATGGCCAGGATGCGAGAACCTAAGCTATAGGGTGAGGTTAAGCAGGCTAGGACTTTTTTCCTTGGAGTGCAGGAGGATGAGGGACAATCTTAGACGTGTATACGATTATGAGAGGAATAGAGCGGGTAAATGCACATAGAGTCTTTTACCCAGAGTAGGGGAATCAAGAACCAGAGGACATAGGCTTAAGATGAGGGGGGAAAAGATTTTAAAGGAACCTATTTTTTACATAAAGGATGGAATGAATGGAATGAGCTGCCAGAGGAGGTAGTTGAGGCAGATGCTATCACAATGTTTAAGAGACATTTGGACCAGGTACATGGATAGGATAGGTTTAGAGGTATATGGGGTAAATGCAGGCAGGTGTAAATGGGACATGTTGGTTGGCAAGTTGGGCTGAAGGGCCTGTTTCCCCGCTGTATGACTCTATGACACAGTACTCGGCTCTGGAGCATAGAGCAGGGTGGGATTATGCCAAAGGGCGTATATCAACTTAGATTTTGTTTTATGACCTTTCGAATGGCTTTGTTGTTTGATTTACGTGCATTTTTAATTGTTTTAACGGCTCACTTAGGCGGCGCTGCCTCGCACAGAAACTAATCAATAGTCGCCCTTCAGCCTCTACTTGGTGCGACACAAAGCATGGACAGAGAGAGACTTCTCCCCATCCACCAGTCAATGAATACATCGCTCGGGGGAAACAGACCTTGACTTGCAATCACTAAACAATGGGTTGGGAGGTTGGAATCCCTTGAGAAAGGCATCTGCTATGCCCGAAGGGGATGAAGCCATCAAATGTACTTTATCTATTGTAGGGAACGATAGACAAGACTGAGTCTCAGGAATTCCCATGTATTGAAATTATTTAAAAATGCAACATCTCGCCGATTTTAATGGCAAATAAAATGTTGAATGATGGAATGAAGGGGAGGCATTCAATAAAAATAGCTCAGCAAATGTTTCTTAGGTCCTCCCACCACGCGTAGCATATTATTTTAGTTTCAGTAGTCGAACACAAAGTGCCGGGGTGACTTAGCGGGTCAGGTAGCATCTCTGGAGGACATGTACATGCGACCTTTCAGGTCGAGACCCTTCTTCATACCTCCAGCGTTTGATTAATTGTAAGATACAGCATGGAAACAGGCCCTTTGGCCCACTGAGTCCATGCTGACCATCAATCACCCATTCACACGAGTTCTATATATCCCACGTTCGCAACCACTCTCTGTCCATCAGGGATCATTCACATGTGGTGCCAAGGCCGGGTGAGGTGCTCGATCTCATCATCAATGAGACTTCTGCAGCCGATCAGCGGGTCGAATTTGCCCCCTGCGGTCGGGGCTCAGGAACTACGGCCCGGTTGGAGCTGGCAGATCCATAGCCCTCTTCCATGGTCGACTTTGCGGGCCGGTATCTCGGCTCCCCAGCGGCCTAGCCGGACCTCTCCAGTACCATTGGACTCCGCTCAGAGGCCGTGACCTCTGTTGGTCCGGCAAAACGGATAATCCAGAAAGCCTCTGGAACCAAGGCTGTTGGAAAATCGATGGTGGGCCTATACGTTAAAGCGATAGGTTGACAGAGTTTGAGATGCAAAATGCAATGAGATGCATGGAGAGAGAACGACAGAGACGGAGACAGAGAGAATATGATATTATGTTATAGAATCAGTCACAATGACGCTGAGTGATAGAGTGGGCTCAAAGCCCGAAACCTGCTCCTACCTTTTTCCATGTTTCCTTGAACGATTTGAAGGAAGCAGGAAACATTCCTCAACTCTTACTGTGTTACCACGGCAACCGGATGGAATCTTCTCCCTCAATGACCCACTTCAATGACTGACTGGAGAGTCGTGAACTTTCCACAAGACCCTGGCTCTGAGCTCCAGACAAGCGTGGGCCCAAATGCCATCGGGAGATATTACAGTCCTTTACAATCATGAATTACTAGACTTGTCCCAAGAAAACTAATTATCGCAATGAGATAATAACATTCGGAGATCCACAAAGAGCTTTTTATGTTTCGTTTGGCTGTCTTTGGTCTTGGAAGATTGGAATCACTCAGATCCCCTGCAGGCAGCAGACCGTACAAGACCAGCACTCTGCATCCGAACAAGGTTAGAGTTTCTCCCTCAAATAGTGAGAAACATCAGCCTGTTTAGTCAACTGCAAACACAGCTGTGCACCTCGGGCTGTGAACTGTAACTGTTTCCACAGGGTGGAAAATCTAGAATTAAAGGATCTTTGTCGCAGCTTCAAGAGTTGGCAGATTAGGATTCAAGTTTCTTCCATCTGGGGAGAGACAGGTTCCTGGAATTCTCAATCATTAAGTAGGTTCAAGGATTGGTTTGGTAGATATCTGCACGTCGAGAGTCACAGGATGCTGGGATGGATCAGGAGTGTGGTTAATGTAGATAGGCACAAAGTGCTGGAGTAACTCAGCAGGTCAGGCAGCATCTCTGGAGAAAAGGAATAGGTGACGTTTCATGTGGGAACCCTTCTTCAGACTGAAAGATAGAGAAGGCCGTAACTAAACAGGGCCGGCAACAGATGCCCCCTCGGAAGGGTGGAGCCCATAATGGGCCATTGTTGGCTGGGGAAGATGTGCTAACGACAGGGATGCAAGGATATGAACAGTGGAACTAGTAGATTGGCCAGGGTGGTGGCGGTGGCGGTGGCGATGGTCCATTGTTAGCTGTGGGATAGGTGATGACGAGAGTTATACAGACAGTGAAACTCAGCAGGTCAACAGTGAAACTAGTACGGTGACTAGGAAGGGGGAGGGGCAGAAAGAGAGGGGGTGCAAGGGTTACTTGAAGTTAGAGCAATCAATATTCATACCGCTGGATTGCAAGCTGCCCAAGTGAAATATGAGGTGCTGTTCCTCCAATTTGCATATGGTCTCACTCTGACAGTGGAGGAGGCCCAGGACAGAAAGGTCAGTGTGGGAATGGGAAGGGGGAGTTAAAATGTTTGGCAACTGGGAGATCACGTAGGCCAATCAAACTGAGCGTGGGTGTTCAGCGAAACGATCGCCAAGTCTACACATGGTCTCGCCGATATGTAGGATCCCTCACTTGGAGAACCGGATACAGTAGATGAGGTTGGAGGAGGTGCAAGTAAACCTCTGTCGCAGCTGAAAGGACTGTCGGGGTCCCTGGATGAAGTCAAGGGAGGAGGTATAGGGACAGGTGTGGTTAATGTAGTTCAGTCATGAATGACAGAGCAGTCCAGAGGTTAGAACAACATAGCACAGGAACAAAACCTTCAGTCCACAATGTTAGTCATAGAGTAATAAGGAATTGTAACAGGCCCTTCGGCCCAACTTGCCCGTGCCAACCAAGATGTTTCATCTATACTAGCCCCACTTGCCCAGGGTTATGGGGAGAAGGCAGGGGAATGAGGTTGAGGGGGAAAGATAAACCAGCCAGGATTGAATGGCGGAGTAGACTTGATGGGCCAAATGGCCTAATTCTGCTCCTATCACTTAGGAATTTGTGAACTTATAAACCTTTCCCATCCATGTACCAGTCCAAATGTCTTTTAAATGTTGTTATCGTACCTTTCACAACTACCTCCGCTGGCAGCTCGTTCCATACACCCACCACCCTCTAGCAAAAAGATTGTCCCTCAGACACAACAAACTGCAGATGCTGGTTTACAAAAATAGAACAAAGTGCTGGAGTAACTCAGTGGGTCAGACAGCATCTGTGGAGAACATGAGGTGACGTTTCGGGTCGGGACCCTGCTAGTTTACACCCTTTGCTTCTTCAGGCTCTCAGCACGAAACTTCCATGTGACGAAGTTGCCTTCACATTTCATGGGGGGGGGGGGGGGGGGGTGGGGGGGGGGGGGCGAGAGAACAAAGAGAGACCCCAGCGTGGGGAAAGCTGCCGAGAACAAAGGCATTATCAAATGCCACATTTGATAACAAACTATCATTCATTCATACATTCGTTCCTTCGTCCCTATTAAATCTTTCCCCTCTCACAAACTTATGACCTCTAATTTTTTTGATTTCCTTCCCTGACAAAAGGATGCCCTTTGTTCAAAGACTGGTTCCAGATCACCCCGTCATGGGAAACATCCTTGTGTAGGAAAAAACTGCAGATGCTCGTTTAAACCGAAGATAAACACAAAACGCTGGTGTAACTTAGCGGGACAGGCAGCATCTCTGGAGAGAAGGAATGGGTGACGTTTCGGGTCGGGACCCTTCTTTTTTAGATTTAGATTTAGATTTTTTTTAGATTTTTTAGATGTAGAGATACAGCGCGGAAACAGGCCCTTCTGCCCACCGGGTCCGCGCCGCCCAGCGATCCCCGCACATTAACACTATCCTACACACACTAGGGACAATTTTTACATTTGCCCAGCCAATTAACCTACATACCTGTACGTCTTTGGAGTGTGGGAGGAAACCGAAGATCTCGGAGAAAGCCCACGCAGGTCACGGGGAGAACGTACAAACTCCGTACAGACGGCGCCCGTAGTCAGGATCGAACCTGAATCTCCGGCGCTGCATTCGCTGTAAGGCAGCAACTCTACCGCTGGGCCACCAGACGTCTGAAGAAGTGGTCTCGACCCGAAACGTCACCCATTCCTTCTCTCCAGAGATGCTGCCTGTCCCGCTGAGTTACTCCAGCTTTTTGTGTCTATCTAAGGGAAACATCCTTGCTGCATTTACCTTGTCAAGCCCCTTGAGAACCTTATATGTTGAGGTTACTTTAGGGAGAATGTATTCAGCTCTGATGTACAGTTTTACAATCTTATTATTTAGCCGAGGCCCTGTGGATACGAAATATTTGACACTGACACCTGTGAGGAGGAGAAAGCTATAATATCCGGCAACTGGGAACGAGTGGGTTCTGATGGTTCATATGACATCTCAGCACATAAAGTAGCATAATTGATGATTATTTGCCTGACGTTTACATGTGTAGATGGGAATCTCTTACTCATGATACATGACACATGGCTGCTGACTTTGTGAGACTTGAGGGTAAGGCCATTAACTTCAATAGAAGAAGAGGTCAGGCTAAGTATTATTTTACCCAAGGGACTGGTTAAGGAAGGACTGGTGAAATTGAATGCTCTTCACACTGAAGAAGCACTGCTAATTGTTTTGAGTGGAACTTAATTTCGTACGGGGAAATTGTCCAGTATTGTTGAGTCCAAACCTTGTGGGTTGTCGTGGAATCCTATTTAAGTTTCACTCCTCACCAAGTAGTCCACCTTCTCTGAGAATACATTTACAGGTACTTTAGATATTTAGCTTAGAGACATGGCGTGGAAAGAGGTCCTTCGGCCCACTGAGTCCGTGCCGACCATGCTCCTCGTACACTACACACTAGGAACAATTTACAATTTTTATCAAAGCCAATTAACCTACAAACCTGTATGCCTTTGGAGGGTGGGTGGAAACCAAAGCACCCAGAAAAACGACACGCGATCACGGGGAGAACATGTAAACTCCGTACGGGCAGCACCCATAGTCAGGATCGAACCCGGATTTCAGCAACTCTACCGCTGTGCCACCATGCCGCCCATTGAGATTGAGTTCTGTTGAGTTCAAGTCAATGTTCTTCCAATCTAATTCAAAAACTCAACTGAACTGAACTGAAACTAAGTCAGACAACATGTGGAGAGAGAAACAGAGTTAATGTTTCAGATTGATGATCTGTCATCTGAACCGGAAAATATTAAAAAATCAAGTATTAACACAGCGAAAGAGGAAAGGGTAGGGAGAACAAAAGGGGAGGTCTATGATAGTGTCAAAGACTAGGAGAGTGTGAATGACATTGGATGGCCAATAAGGCTGGTGAATAACAAAAGGGGTGCTTGAGGGTGGTGTAAACCGAGGACAAATTATATCTAAGGAGAACAAGAGGAAAAGCTGAATTTCAAGTAACCCCTACATTTCCTCCTTCCTCCTTCCCCCACCCCGGTCGTCCTACCACTTCCACAGTTCACATTCATATATCCCTCCCGCCTTCACCTCTTCCCAGCCAACAATGGGCCTTTATTGGCTCCACCCTTCCTTATTTATCTGTTGCCAGCCCTGATTTGTTTTGGCCTTTTCCTACCTCCAGTTTACCCCCCCTCCTCTACTTTCAGTCTGAAGAAGGGTTCCGACCCATCCTTTTTCTCCAGAGATGCTGCCTGCCCCGCTGAGTTACTCCATCACTTTGTGTCTATCTTCAGTATAAACCAGCATCCGCAGTTCCTTCCTACACAGCGAAGCTGAATGCAAGAAATAGCAAAAGCTGGTTATCTGAAACTGTTTCATTCATAGTTGAGGCCTTAGGTTTAAAGGCAGCACAGTGGCGTAGTGGTAGAGTTGCTTCCTTGTAGCATCAGAGACCCGGGTTCGATCCTAACTACTGCCGCTGTCTGTATTTAGGCTGCACGTTCTCTCTGTGACCGCATGGGCTTTCTTCGGGTGCTCCGGTTTCCTCCCACACTCCCAAGACGTACTGGTTGGTAGGTTAATTGACTTCTGTAAATTGTTCCTAGTGTGTAGTATAGAACTGGTGTAGGGGCGATCGCTGGTTGGCACGGACTCGATTGGCCAATGGGCCTGTTTCCACACTGTACCTCTAAAGTCTAAAGAGAGTTCAAAGGTCTCCAGTGAGGTAGATGGGAGGCGAGGACCGCTCTTTAATTGGGGTAGCATTTGCTATGAACCGTGCTGATTAGATTCTTGCCGTCATTAGTCACACTAGGACCTCACTCAGATTCTCCGTGTTGTGTTTCTCAAGCGCGCCTTCAGGATGGAGATCAACAGTGTGGAAAATGGACGAGGCAAATGTCCTTACGACCCGAACCGACCTTTTGCAAGCATCTTTATTGGTGAGTAGTAAGTTCTGATATAATCGTACAATCCATGTTGGGAATGATCACGCAAGTCAAGTCAAGTCAATTTTATTTGTATAGCACATTTAAAAACAACCCACGTTGACCAAAGTGCTGTACATCAGTTCAGGTACTAAGAAACGACCATACAATGGCACACAAACATAACAGCACATACATAAACAGTTCACAGCGCCCCCTCAGTGGGCCTCAAACGCTAGGGAGTAGAAATAGGTTTTGAGCCTGGACTTAAAGGAGTCGATGGAGGGGGCAGTTCTGATGGGGAGAGGGATGCTGTTCCACAGTCTAGGAGCTGCAACCGCAAAAGCGCGGTCACCCCTGAGCTTAAGCCTAGACCGCGGGATAGTGAGTAGCCCCAAGTCGGCCGACCTGAGGGACCTGGAGATAGAGTGGTGGGTTAGAAGATTTTTTATATATGGGGGGGGGCAAGCCCGTTTAGGGCTTTGTATGTGAATAGGAGGAGCTTGAAGTTGATTCTGTACCGTGCTGGGAGCCAGTGATTGCAGTCGGTGGAATCTGAAGCAAAAAATAACAAAGTACTGGAGGTACCCAGCGGGTCAGGCAGCATCTATGAAGGGGAATGGGCAAACGATGTTTCAGCTCGGGTTCCCCCTTCCAACTGCTTTGAGCAGAACATCTTCAAAGTAGCAGGAAGGAACTGCAGGTGTTGATTTACATCGAAGATAGACATAAAATTCTGGAGTAACTTTGCGGATCAGGTAGCAACTCTGGAGAAAAGGAACAGGTGACGTTTCGAGTTGAGACCCTTCTTCAGACTGAGGAAGTGTCTCGACCCGAAACGTTACCTATTCCTTTTCTCCAGAGATGCTACCTGGCCCACTGAGTTAATCCAGCACTTTGTGTTTATCTTTTTCAAAGGAGCAATATTCTTGAAGAGATTCCACAGTGAAGCAGTAAAATGGAGACACAAGAGAATGCAGATATTGGAATCTGCTGGAGAAACTCAGCGGGTCAAGTAGCACAGAGTCTCATGCCCAGAGTAGGGTAGTCGAGAACCAGAGGACATAGGTGTAAAGGTGAGGGGGGATCGATTTAATAGGAATCTGAGAGGTAACTTTTTTACACAAAGGCTGCAGGGTATATGGAATGAACTGCCGGAGGAGATAGTTGAGGCAGGTATTATCATGACATTTAAGAGACATTTGGATATGTATGTGGATAGGATAGGTTTCGAGGGTTATAGGCCAAGAGTAGGCAGGTGCGACAAATGTAGATGGGACATATTGGTCGGTGTGGGCAAGTTGGGCCGAGGAACCTGTTTCAATGCTGTATGACTCTATGACTGTGGAGGGAAATGGACAGTCGATGTTTTGGGTCAGGACCCCTCATCAGACTGAGAGTTCCTCTATAGTACATTCCCTCAACAGCTGACAACTCAAAGGGCTTAACGTAGTGTCAAAAACTGCAGATGCTGGTTAATTCACAAAAGGCTCAGCGGGTTAGGCAGCATCTTTGGAGAACATGGATAGGCGACGTTTCAGGTCGACACCCTTCTTCAGCCAGGGCTTTGTTTATATATCAATGAGATCCCCTCTCTTTCTTCTCAGCTCTAGTGAATATACATAGACCCAATCTCCTTCAGGACAGACCCACCATCCCAGGAATTAGTCTGGCGACCTTTCGTTGCACTTTCTAGTGACGGGTATTTTCATAGACTTGAGTACAACATCATAAGATGATCCCCCTGAGGATTGGCGGGTAATTGTTTTTGAACCAGGTGTTAATCCATGGTCCCACCTACGTTTCTCAGGTGGATGTAAAAGATCTCACGGCAAGCTGTAGAAAAACAGGGGAGCTATTCTCTGTGGAAAGGTCAACCTGTACCTTTCAATCAATTGCACTATAAACCTCCTTCCCTCAAAGCTCTCTGTGGATGCTTGTAAATTAGCGGTCATGTTTTCTCAATTATAACACCAGCAACGCAGAGCATTGGCTGTGACGGGATTTTGGTGATGTGAGGATCGGGGAATTAGCTGTAGAAACATGCGGTCTGCTCTTCTCCCTGGTGTAAGTCCTTCACTGAGGCTGCCTCAATGCTGAGACTCGCTCTCCTAAACCTCTCCTGCTGTCAAGATCTCCATTTCAGAAAAGAACCCGATCAACAAACTTGGTCTTTGAATGAGATCTGAGGCTCCCAGGACATCCTAGATACCCTATACGATTTATTATCCAGTCTGAGGCCAGGATTCTCCACTGCCATCTCTCTCTCTCCCTCTCCGTCTCTCACACAATCTCTCCCTCTCACTCTCTTTCTCCCGCTCTCTCTCTGTCTCTCTCACACTCTCCCCCCCCCCCCTTCCTATACCACTCTCCCTCTCTCAGAGAGAGACATAGAGAGAGAGACAGAGAGAGAGAGAGTGACAAAGAGAGGGACAGACAGTAAGATATAGGAAGTGCTGAGACACATGCTGGGAAGGTTTGCAGAGATTGACTCTGTGGATTGTGCTTTGCTCCAATCTTCAGGTGGTGAGCTCTACTCGGGCCTGACTGCTGACTTCCTGGGAAGGGACCCCGTCATCTTCCGCAGCCTGGGGTCTCGCTCTGCCATGAGGACCGAGCTGGACCAGCGTCTGTTGCAAGGTATCCGACGGCAGACATCTATAGTGATCTCCACGATGCATGCGGCGCATAAGTCAATATGATGCAACACCACTGTTGATTGATCGATTGATTGATCGATAGATTGATTAATTGATTGACGGATTGATTGATTGAACCCATTTCCAAACTCCATTTATAAGTGTGAAGTGTTTCAAGTTAAGATTCCACCTCCACCTCCAAGACTCGGAGCTGCCTAAAATGTCCAGAGAAAGTGTTGCCACCTCTGGTGCCGCCAGGAAACAGTATCTCCCTCCGCCATTAGCAGAAAGAATTGCAAATTGCAAATCGCAGAGAGTTGTGGACGCAGCTCAGTCCATCACACAAACCAACCTCCCTTCCATTGATTCCATCTACACCACGCTGCCTCGGCAAGGCCACCAGCATAATCAAGGGCCAGCCTCACGCCGGTCACTCCCTCTTCTCCCCTCTCCCATCAGGCAAGAGGTACAGAAGTGTGAATGCCCCTCCTCCACCACCGTCTCAGTGTTCTTGTTCCTCCGTCGTTCACAGATCCCAAGTTTGTGGCGGCTCACCTCATCCCGGACAACATTGACCGTGACAATGACAAGGTCTACTTCTTCTTCACCGAGAAAGCGATGGAGTCAGAGGGCAAAGTGCGGGCCATATACAGCCGGATCGGGCGCATTTGTGCAGTAAGTTGGGGACTGAAGTCCAGAAAGGTGGGATCATATGCTGAGAAATTCTCCAGAGGTGCTGCCTGACCCGCTGAGTTTCTCCAGCATTTTATGTCCATCTCGGTATAAACCAGCACCTGCAGTTCTTTTTTATCAAATGTTTAAAAGACGTTTGGACAGGTACATGAATAGGAAAGATGTAGAAGGATGTGGGTCAAATGTGGGTAGATGGGACGAGCGTAAGTGGGACATCTTGGTTGGCGGTGGACCTGTTTTCATGTTGTTTGAGAAACACAAGCAACGGGATCTGGTGAAGGGTCTTTGACTTGAAACATTTACTCTGTGAACCATCCTCAAGTCAAGTCAAGTCAAGTCAAATTTATTTGTCACATACACATACATGATGTGCAGTGAAATGAAAGTGGCAATGCCTGCGGATTGTGCACAAAAAAGAATTACAGTTACAGCATATAAATAAAGTTAATAAGTTACTATAGTGTAGACAAAAATTTAGTCTCTGGGGTTATAAAAGTTGACAGTCCTGATGGCCTGTGGGAAGAAACTCCGTCTCATCCTCTCCGTTTTCACAGCGTGACAGCGGAGGCGTTTGCCTGATCGTAGCATCTGGAACAGACCGTTACTGGGGTGGCAGGGGTCCCTCATGATCTTGCTTGCTCTGGATCTGCACCTCCTGATGTATAGGTCCTGCAGGGGGACCTGTCACCAACTAGAGAGCGGTCCTCACCCACTATTCACCTCGTTGGAGACCCTTGGACTATCTTCAATTGGACTTTACTGGACTTTATCTTGCACTAAATGTTTTCCCCTTTATCCTGTATCTGTACAGTGTGGATGGCTTGATTTTAATCATGTACTAGACAAAGTGGACCCATTGGGCCCAAACCTCTCCTGCATTGGTGCAGCGCCCTGTCCTCCCCCCACTCCCCTCTCTCCTCAACCCCCTCTCCCTTCTCCCCCACTCCCCCCTCCCTCCTCCCCTCCCCCTCCCCTCCTTTTAAACTTAAAAATGCGAATAACTTGAGAAACACAGCACGGAGAATCTGAGTGAGGTCCTAGTGTGGCTAATGACGGCAAGAATCTAATCAGCACAGTTCGTAGCAAATGCTACCCCAATTAAAGAAAAATATAACACCGATTTCAATAAAACTACTTGCATTATCACTAAAGTGACAATGGTGAGTAAGGTGGGTCTAAAATTGTCGCGCTATCGTGTACCGTTTTGGCTGAAGTTCAGTCACAAACAAGATAACAAACGAGAGTTTTAGTATATAAATAATATTTCTGCTGACCGGATAGCACGCAACAATAAAGCTTTTCACTGTACCTCGGTGCACGTGACAATAATAAACTAAATTAATCTAAACTAAATCAAATTAAATTAAACTGAACTAATCTGATCTAATCTAATCTAATCTAAACTAAACTAAACTAAACTAAACTAAACTAAACTAAACTAAACTAAAGCTAAGTTAAACTAAGTTAAGCTAAACTGAACAATGCTGCCTGGTCAGATACCTCACTGTATTATCTGGTTTTATTTCAGATTCCCAGGATTAAATGTTTTGTTTTTGATTTTTACAAGCAAAAAGTTATCACACATTCCCTGAACCACCCCACCCCAGCCGACAGCATCCCCACTCCTCTTCCAATAATCTTTGCCAGATGTTTATTGTTTATTGCACTTGTTCATTTGTTATTTAAGGTTCAAGTCTGAAGATGATTAAATTCTTCTTGCTGCCAATGTTGTCATAGCTGCAAAGGCACGGACAAACGGTACGACCAAACTCGAGGGTCACATTTACAATGCAGGAAACACTCCAGTAGATGTCAGGAAGTTTTTTAATGAATTAGGCCAAGAGTTATTTTACATTTAATGGATTTTTTATTTGTCCGAGTGGTGGATTCCTATTTAACAATTTTGACGAGATTATTCCTTTCGTGGGATTTTCCAGGAAGCTAGTGATCCCTTTTCTCCAGCTCCTAAACCACTCCCTCAATGAATGTTAGGAGCTTTGTTGCTGTCCCATTACATGGAAGCACAAGTGAAAGTGAATTTTCCGGAACCTTCAGCAATACCTTGGGGTGCATCTGAGCTTTTCCTTTTATTTATGTCTTAGAGTCCAGGGAGTCCTAGAGCAAGTTGCAAAGTCAGAGTCATAGAGTCATACGGCGTGGAAACAGGCCCTTCGACCCAACTTTCCCATGCCGACCAACATAACAGGCCCTTTGACCCAACTTTCCCATGCCGACCAACATAACAGGCCCTTTGACCCAACTTTCCCATGCCGACCAACATAACAGGCCCTTTGACCCAACTTTCCCATGCCGACCAACATAACAGGCCCTTTGACCCAACTTTCCCATGCCGACCAACATAACAGGCCCTTTGACCCAACTTTCCCATGCCGACCAACATGCCCCATCTACACTAGTCCCACCTGCCTGCATTTGCCCCATATCCTTCTAAACCTGTCCTATCCATGTACCTGTCAAATGTTTATTTTATGTTGCGATAGTCCCTGCCACAACTACCTCGTCTGACAGCTCGTTCCATACACCCACCACCAATGTGTGAACAAGTTATTCCTCAGATTCCTATTACATTTTCCCCCCTTCATCTTAAAGTCCTCTAGTTCTTGCTTCCCCTACCACTGGTTAATGAAAACTTACCTTCGATTGTTCCAACTGCAATGATGAAAGACTCCTCAAGGGGTCTTTGGGACCTGGATTTTTATGACATTTTCAGAAGTAATGAAAGTCGCTGGGTTTCACTTATTTATTTTGCTGGTGGGCGCTGGTCAACGGATGGCCGAAGGGCCTGTTTCCATGCTACACCTTTAAATTAAAAACTAAATTAATGAAACCAAAGTAAACCAAAGCTGTGGACAAGGCGACAACGAAAGGGTACGAACAGTGAAACTAGCAAGATGATTAGGGTGGGGGAGGGACGGAGATAGAGGGAATGCAAGGGTCACTTGAAATGATTGAAATCAATATTCGTACCGCTGGGTTGTAAGCTGCCCAAGCGAAATATGAGATGCTGTTCCTCCAATTTGCGTGTGGCCTCACTCTGACAGTGGATGCTGTTTTATTGGTTGGTGCAAAAGGTCAGGCACCATCACAGAGATGTTTCCGATGGTCTGTTTCAGAATGACGCTGGAGGCCAGAGAGCGCTGGTGAACAAATGGAGCACGTTCATCAAAGCCAGGCTGATCTGCTCTGTACCAGGACCTGACGGCATCGACACCCACTTCGACGAGCTTGGTAAGTAGATGCTTCGTCCTTATTACGGTGCGGAAATGGATGTCGTTTTCTTTCCTTAACAAGGAGTTTTTATTCAATTAATCACAAATACAGAGTAGTGAAAAAATCAAGACTGTCATTGGGACAACACTCAAACAGCTAGCAAATTATAATGGTGTCAACCTCTTCCAAAAGCCACTTGGCCTCCCGCGGCAACTAGCGCTCACGGAAGGTCTCCAGAGTCCCCGTGGTCATCGCGGGCTCCCTCTCCAGCGACACGTGGGCATGGACGTAGGCCCAGAGGAGGGGCAGGCAGTCGACTCTGGCAGAACCCTCGACTGCCCGCTGCCTGGACCTGCAAACGGCCATCTTGGCCAGGCCCAGGACAAACCGGCAGGGAGATCCCCCCCACCCGCCCCGCCCGCCCCTCCCTCCTCTGTCCCATCAGAAGCGTGGGCTGAAGTGCAGCCAAAACATGAGGTGCAGCCCCTTCAGAGATTAGGAATGGGAGTAGCGGGAGACGGAGAGATAGATCAGCCATGATTTAATGGCGGAGTAAACTTGATGGACCGAATAGCCTAATTCTGCTCCTTTTATTTATGATCTTATGATCAATAATGTCTGTGGTGAACATGATGCCAAGTAAAACTAATCTCTTCTGCCTGCACACGATCCATGTCTCTGCATATTGATGTGGCTGTCTGAAGAAGGATCCTGACCCAAAATGTCACCTATCCATGTTCTCCAGGGATGCTGCCTGACCCACTACGTTGCTCCAGCACTATATGTCTCTTTTTGTAAACCAGCATCTGCAGTTTCTTGTATCCACATGCTGTCGATATATCTCCTTCCAGCAGCACCCCAGGCAGTGTGTTCCAAGCACCCGCTGAATCTCTCTGTAAAAAAAAACCTTTGCAGCACATCTTAGTGGCGCAACGGTAGAGTGGCCGCCTTAACGTGCCAGAGACCTGAGTTCAATTCTATCTACGGGTCCTCTCTGTACGACGTTTGTACGTTCTCCTTGTGACCACGATGGTTTTCTCCGGGTGCTCCGGTTTCCTTCAACAGTCCAATGACGTACAGGTTTGTCAGTTAATTGGCTTCGGTAAAATTTGTGAATTGTCCCTAGTGTGTAGTGTAGTGCCCGTGTACGGGGTGATCGCTGGTCGCTGAGGACTCGGTGGGACGAAAGGCCTGTTTCCGCTATATCTCCTCTGTTTTGGTTCAGGACCCTTCCTCAGATACTTTTAGATAGTCACATGGATATGCAGAGATATGGATCATTCGCAGGCAGAAGAGATTAGTTTGTGGATATCAGGGCCTGTAAAGTCTTAAATCTCCTTCAAACTTTGTCCTGTTCACCTTAAAGCCATGCCCCCTTGTTGAGAATGGCCCTTGGAAAAAGCTTCATACTTCCCCTGTTCTGGTACATAACAATCAGGTTATCCCCTTCTTATAGCCTTGATTTTGAACCCTTGGTTTTGAGAAGCCTCAGATGTACATCAGACCGTCTCAGTCTAGCCACCATCCCAGGAATCTAACCCCCACAACCCGCCTTGCATGCCTGCAGATTTTCCATGGGGACATTCTGAAACACTATCTCTGCCCTTCTCTCAACGGAGCTGAGAGAGGAAGTCTCAGTTAGAATGCTAACTTCAGAGAACAGATTCACCCAGTGGTTCAAAGGTTCATAACTTCTAGGAGCAGAATTAGGCCATTCGGCCCATCAGGTCGACTCCGCCATTCAATTATGGGTGATCTATCTTTCCCTCTCAACCCGATTCTACTACCTTCGTCCCATAACCCCTGACACCCGTGCTGATCAAGGATCAAGAATCTGTCAGTCTCCGATGGTCTACATTGTAACAATGCACCTGTCTTGTCTTCTGTGTCACAGAGGACGTCTTTGTCCTAAGGACCAAGGATGAGAAGAATCCTGAAATCTACGCTATCTTTAGCACAATAAGGTAAGAAGCCATTTCAGTTATTGCCAAATTAGTAGGCAATGGTAGACAAAGATGCAGACAAATGGGCACATTCATATTCCACTTTAATGGGGCCCATCATAGTCACAGGTATCCCAAATTGTTGTCCATTCACTCTGAAGTTGTTCACGCCTTTGTTGTGCATACTTACAATGTGGGTTTGAGGATGATGAATCTATATACTAAAACTCTTGTTTGTTTGTTTGTTTGTTCCTGAACTACAACCAAAACGGTACACGATAGCAAGATAATTTTAGGCCCACCTTACTCACCGTCGTCCCTTTGGTGCTAATGGAAGAAGTTTAATTGAAATCGGTGTTATATTTTTTAAGTTATTCACATTTTAAAGTTTAAATCTATCTCCTAGGGAGGGAGGGATGGGGGGGGGGGGGGGAGAGGGAGGGAGGGGGGAGTGAGGAGAATGGGGTTTAGGGGGATGGAGTGAGGGGGAGGGGGAGAGGGGATAGGGTGCTGCACCAATGCAGGAGAGGTTTGGGCCCAACGGGTCCACTTGGTCTAGTGACTGTTAAAACACAAAGTACTTGTGCCATAACACCAGGCTAAACGCTCAAGCAGAAAAACCAAGCCCAGTGCCAAAGTGGTATCTCCACTACCTGTAGACACTTATGCGACAGGCCAATCACTAGATCCAATCAATCACAATCACAATAATACTTCTGTAATTCTGTAATTAGCTATCTACATATTAACAAACACGCACACTAAATGTTTAACCAAGAAACACAATCCCAATGCCACGTGAGAATCTAAGGTGCCTTTTACACGGTTAAACTATAGGACAATAAAAACTAGCCGTGTTATCCAGCCCAATATTTACTGAAGACTAGAACAATACGAGCGGATCTCAAAGAAACGTACAACATTCTAACCAAATTAGACAAACCAGATGTTCCCAACAGCTGGGAAGTCCAGAACCAGGTGTCGCAACTTTGGGACCTGGGTGGATGGCGTTTAGACATCAGGCAAGGTAACTTTAGAGTCACAGCGTGAAACCAGGCCCTTCAGTCCACCAAGTCCGCGCCGACCAGCAATCACCCCGTACACTAGCGCTATCCTACACACTAGGGACAATTTACAATTCACAGAAGCTAACTAACCTACAAACCTGCACGTCTTTGGAGTGTGGGAGGAAACTGGAGCACCTGGAGAAAACCCACACCATCACGGGGAGAATGTACAAATTCCGTACAGACAGCATCCATAGTCAGGATCGAACCCGGGTCTCTGGCGTTGTGAGCCAGTATCTCTACCACTGTCTCACTCTGCCACCTATATTCCAGATACAAGCCCACAATCTTAACAATACTTTTGTAAATATAACAGAGGCACACGCATGCAGGGTTAGTGTACATGGGTGATTGAGATAGTCGGCGTGGACGGGGGACTGAAGGGCCTCTTTCCTTGCTGTAGATCTCCATGTCACCGTGCAGCTACTAGTATCAGCATCGATCGCTTCAACTTTCATGCTGTCTATAATTAGGAGTGAGAATTAAGTTCACTAGTTTGTTTAACATTAGCAAGGAAAGCAGATTTTTTAGTGATATGACCTTAGCTGAAGCAATGTCACTCTTTGTGATCGTAGTGCAAAAACACACAATAGAAGGCGAAGTAGAGTCTCGACCCGAAACGTCGCCCATTCCTTCTCTCCAGAGGTGCTGCCTGTCCCACAGAGTTACTCCAGCATTTTGTGTCTACGGTTTAAACCAGCATCTGCAGTTCCTACACAATAGCAATGATTGTTACCGCTGGCTGTTGGACTTTGCTGAGTTTGCTGACACGATAGCAGGTAGATCATAGAACAGTACAGCACATGAGCACAATGTCCCACTATCTGTGTTGAATCTGATGCCAAAACCAACTATTATCCATATCCCTCCATTCCCTGCATATCCATGTGCCTATCCAAAATTATCTTAAATGCCACTATCATATCTGCCTCCACCACTGCCTCTGGCAGCCCTCAATCTTTAATTGGATTTTATTGGACTTTAGCTTGCACTAAACATTATTCCCTTTATCCTGCTTGATTGCAACCATGTATAATCTTTCTACTGACTGGATGGCGCACAACAAAAATATTTTCACTGTACCTCGGTGCACGTGACAATAATAGACTAAAGTAGAAAGTTCAACATGCAGGAAAGCTCCTATTTCCTATCTTCTTAAGACCAGATCTTGCGTTAACATGCCATGTGAAAGACGGCAACTATGGGCTTGCAACACTCCTCAGCAAGACACTGAAGGAGCAACGTCAGTTTCTGTGTGGAGTTGGAATAGTATAACTTGTATTGCAAAACGATCTTCCACCAACATTTGACTTTGTTAATGCTCTCCGTATTATTTCAGCAACGTATTCCAAGGTTACGCTGTTTGTGTGTATCACATGGCTGACATCCGAGAAGTCTTCAATGGACCTTACGCACACAGGGAAGGCCCTGATTATCAATGGACGGCTTTTGAGGGCAAAGTGCCATATCCAAGACCTGGGTCTGTGAGTATCTGTGCATGGAAATGTTACTCACTGTTTCTCTGTACTTCAGGGGCCGGCACAGAGGCGCAGCAGTAGAGTTGCTGCCTTACAGCGCCAGAGACCCAGGTCCGATCCTGACTACGGGTGCTGTCTGTACGGAGTTTGTTTGTTCTGTCTGTGACCGCATGGGTTTTCTCCGGGTGCTCCGGTTTCCTCCCACACTCTAAAGACATACAGGTTTGTAGATAACTTGTCCCGAGTGTGTGGGATAGGGCTAGTGCTTGGGTTGATTGCTGGTCAATGCGGACTCAGTGGGCCGAAAAGGCAGGTTTCCGCCCTGTATCTCTAAAGTCTAAATCTCCATGTCGGCCCAGCGATCCCCGCACACTCACACGATCCTACACACTCGGGACAATTTACAATTTTACCAAAGCCAGTTAGCCTACAAACCTGTACGTCTCTTTGGAGTGCGGGAAGAAACCGGAGAACCCAGAGAAAACGCACGCGGTCACGGGGAGAACGTACAAACTCTGTACAAACAGCGCCAGTAATCAGGATCAAACCCGGGTCTCTGGCGCTGTTAGGCAGCAACTCAACCGCTGTGTCGCCGTGCCGCCCTAATACTTCCTTCAATTGCTTTTTGTTTGTGTTCTCCTCCTGCAGTGTCCCAGTAAGATAACCACCCAACCCAGTCGCCGAAACACCAGCACCAAGGACTACCCAGACGACGTCCTGCACTTTGCTCGAAGCCACCCACTGATGTTCCATTCTGTGTATCCAATAAACCAGCACCCTGTGCTCATCAAGATCAACGTCCAGTACAAGATGACCCAGATAGTTGTGGACAGAGTGGAGGCAGAGGATGGGCAGTACGATGTCATGTTCATTGGGACAGGTAGGTTGCGTGCCACTTGGATTAGGCTTTGCTCAGCCAACAGTCCTAAGGCAGAGATTGATAGATTCTTGATTAGTACGGGTGTCGGGGGTTATGAGGAGAAGGCAGGGGAATGGGTTTAGAAGGGAGAGATAGATCAGCCATGATTGAACGGGCTGAATGGCCTAATTCTGCTCCTATTACTTCTGACCTTATGAAGTTATAATTAGTTTAGTTTAGTCAAAGGTCAAGATTGTATGTAGAGTATCATATGTACCATACAGAATATGTAAGCATAATACTCTATAAACTATATAATAAACAAGAAAAAATGAGTTCAGTATATATATACATGTGTGTGTGTGTGTGCATGTATTCAATATAGAAATATATATATATGTGTGTGTGTATTCACACACACACACACACACACACACACATATATATATGTTGAATATATGTTGAATACATACACACACACACACACACACATATATATATATATATATATATATATATATATGTTGAATATATGTCGAGTACACACACACACATAATATATATATACTGATTTTTTTTCTTGTTTATTATATTGTTTGTAGAATATTATGTTATTATGTTATAAAGGTATAGGAGCAGAATTAGGCCATTTGGCCCATCAGGTCTACTCCGCCATTCAATCATGGCTGATCTATCTTGTAAGTAGACCACATGTAAGTGGAGAAGATTTGTTCAATCATATTCAGCATTGATGTTATGGGCCAAGGGGCCTGTTCCTGTACTGTTCTATGTTCTATGTTTTTTTTTAAACATTAGTAAAGCAGCTGGGTATTTACAACAATCCATTGGTAATTTTGTAAATGCACAGTGACTGGGATATTTTACAAGAATTTGAGTTGTTCCAGTTACCACACTGATTTCAAACTCATGCCCCTGGATCGAGGTTCTAAAGCACTGGCTGCTAATTCAGTGGATTAACCACCACATTGCTGTTTCCCCAAATTGAGAGGGCAGCCAGAGCCTTAGATAGGAGCAAAATTAGGTTGTTCAGCCCATCAAGTCTACTC
Source organism: Rhinoraja longicauda (assembly GCF_053455715.1). Taxonomy (NCBI): domain Eukaryota; kingdom Metazoa; phylum Chordata; class Chondrichthyes; order Rajiformes; family Arhynchobatidae; genus Rhinoraja; species Rhinoraja longicauda. Next base: position 16,372,366 of record NC_135969.1, on the reverse strand, counting down.
AACCATTCAATCATGATTGATTTATCTTTCCCTCCCAACCCCATTCTCTTGCCTTCTCCCCATAACCCCTTACACCTGTACTAATCAAGAATTTAGTTAAGAGATTCAGTGTTGAAACAAACCCTTTGGCCCAGCAACCAGCAATCACCCATACACTAGTTCTATCCTACACACTAGGGACAATTTACAAAGGCCAATTAACCTACAAACCAGCACATTTTTGGAATATGGGAAGAACCGGAGCAGCCGGAGAAAACGCACGCTGTCACAGGGAGAATGTACATTGCGCACCCACGGTCAGGATCAAACCCGGATCTCTGGCGCTGGAGGGCAGCAACTCTACCGCTGTGCCATATGTGCCGCCCTTTAAATGGCGTCTTGAATCCATTTTCCTCGCACTGACTGCATTGCTTGTTTATTGACCAGAGTACAGGCCTTTCATATTCCATGAATGGACACTGCAATTCCATTGGCCTCCTGGCAGAATTTGTTTTTGCATTGAACTTCGACATTTGCAGGGTCATTTTCCAACGGTCAATCAACCAGCATCCTTCACCGCCAGCTGTGCAAGGCTGGCAAATCCCAGACGCTGTGTCATGCCACCTCCCTTCCTGCAGTCAGCTTGGTGCGAAGTTTAACCAAGCCTGGGTATTGTCTCAGGATGGCCTCCATTGTGATGAGCCTAAGCCTGCCCAATGAAGGGCCTCGACCCGAAACGTCACCTATTCCTTTGCTCCAGAGATGCTGCCTGACCTGCTGAGTTACCCCAGCATTTTGTGTCTGTCCTATGACATCATCCCATAGAATCGCTTCCCTGAATTACTCTTTCAATGTTCTTGCACATTGCAAGAATGGTCTTTCTTAGAGATATAAATAGAGATACGGCTTGGAAATAGGCCCTTTGTGCCACCGAATCCACCCGACCATCGATCACCAGTTCACACTCGTTCTGTTATCCCACGTTCACATCCTACGCACTAATTTACAGAAGCCAATTAACCTACAAATCTGCACATCTTTGGGATGTGGGAGGAAACCGGAGTACCCGGAGAAAACCCACGCAATGACAGGGAGAACGAACAAACTCCGTACAGACAACACCCATAGTCAGGACCAAACCCGGGTTTCTGGCGCTGTGAGGCAGCAACTCTACCGCTGCGCCATTAAGTCTCCTGTACCTTGACTCCAAACATGTGAAAATGAACACAGGACTTGTACAGTATGTGTACAGGGCCAGAGCTCAATTAGACCACACAGCTGATGGTTCGGCAGCTCTCAACAACAAGATCTATTCAGGATTTATTAGATTCCAAAAGTTTTTTGATAAATATACCTTCCACTCCACCTCCACAATGACTGGAAATGTCAGTTGTGAGTTTTCTTGGTATCCATTAGGTATTTGTCAGTAGTGACGCAGAGAATGGTAGACACTGCCCAGTCCATCATGAGTACTGACCTCCCCACCATCAAAGGGATCTAGAGAAGGTGCTGCCTCAACATCAACCACCTTAGTGGAGCAGCGGTAGAGTTGTTGCCTTCCAGAGCCAGAGACCCAGGTTCGATCCTGACTACGGGTGCTGTCTGTACGGAGTTTGTACGTTCTCCCCTTGACCACATAGGTTTTCTCTGGGTGCTCCGGTTCCCTCCCACACTCCAAAGATGTACAGGTTTGTAGGATAATTGGCTTGAGCAAAAATTGTCCCTAGTGTGTAGGACAGTGTTAGTGTATGGTGATCGCTGGTCGGCGTGGACTCGGTGGGCCGAAGGGCCTGTCTCCGTGCTGTATCTCTAAACTATACTAAACAAAACCCACATCACTCTGCCAATGCTCTCGTTTCACTCCTACCGTCGGGAAGAGGGTATAGGAGTCTCAGAAACTGTGACTACCAGGTCCAAGCATAACTTCATAAAGTTGTTGAACACCACACAACACTAACCTCAACTGTGAACTTCTCTGGACGGCCTTTGGTTGCACTAAGAAGTTCGGGCATTTGGGAGCAGAAGAGGTCAGGGTCACACCCATCTAGCTGGAGAAATGAGGCTATGCTCCAACAACTGCCTCACTCTGCCACCCAGGACATTCCCAATATACTTGACAACCGGTCAAAGTGTAGGTACTGTTGTAAGGTAGGAACCGTACACAGGAAGATCTTGAAAGAGCAATAGAATAAAGGCCACATAACTCACCCTGTTTCAGCGACGTCATCCGAAAGTAATTATTGCCCAAGGAGAACTCCCATGCATCTTTTCAACGTCGTATCCGAGGACCTCACCTGTGGTCCAACAGAGGTGAATGTTAAGCTGTGCATGATCGAATGTGGAACGTTGAAGCTAGACGAGCACAGCACAGGAACAGGCCCTTCGGCCCACAATGTCCATGCCGAACTTGGTGGCAAGATGAACTCATCTCATTTGCCTGCACGTGATCCACATCCCTCCCTTCCTTGGATTCAAGGGGCAGAGAGGCAGCAGAACCTCAGGGCACGACCATTGAACAGATGAATGTATTTTGTTGTTATCTTTTGTTCTAAATTGTATTTGCTGAAGAGCTGAGTGAGTGGAACTGGTGTTCTCTTCCTTTGCAGATAGTGGAATGGTACTGAAGACCATCGCACTGCGGAAGGGGAATGCTGTGCAGAGTGAGGAAGTCATTCTGGAGGAGCTCCAGGTCTTCAAGGTACTCACTGTGTCCCATTAGATCATGAAGTGTTGAAGAAATGGGAGGAATAGATTGGGTAAACGGAACAGAGTATTTTGCCCAGAGTAGGGGAATCGAGAACCAGAGGACATAGGTTTAAGATGAGGGGGAAAGGATTTAATGGGAACCTGAGGGGTAACTTTTTTTACGCAAAGAGTGATGGGTGTATGGAACAAGCTGCAGGAGGAGGTACAGTGAGTGTCATGGTGGCACAGCGGTAGAGTTGCTGCCTCACAGCTCCAGAAACCCAGGTTCGATCCTGACTGTGGGTGCTGTATGTATGAAGTTTTCTCACCTTCTCCCCGTGACCGCGTGTGTTTTCCCTGTGTGCTCCCGTTTCCTCCGACATTCTAAAGACGTACAGGTTTGGAGGTTAATTAGCTTCGGGAAAAATGGTGAATTGTACCGAGTTTATAGGATGGTGCTAGTGTATAGGGATCGCTGGTCGGTGGGCCGAAGGGCCTGTTCCCGCGCTGTATCTCTAAACTAAACTAAACTAAAAGACTGGAGGTGGAAGGTAAAGTTCGGCTTGGGTATAAAATGATCTCCAACCTCATGACACAAAGCTGGGTGGCAGTGTGAGCTGAGAGGCGGATGCAAGGAGGCTGCAGGGTGACTTGGATAGGTTGGGTGAGTGGGCAGATGCATGGCAGATACAGTATAATGTGGATAAGTGTGAGGTTATCCACTTTGGTGGCAAGAACAAAAAGGCAGGTTATTATCTGAATGGTGTCAGATTAGAAAAAGGAGAGGTGCAACGAGACTTGGGTGTGCTTATACATCAGTCACTGAAAGTAAGCATGCAGGAGCAGCAGGCAGTGCTGAAAGCCAATGGCATGTTGGCCTTGAATTGCGAAATAATTTGAGTATAGGAGCAAGGAGGTCCTACTGCAGTTGTACAGAGCGCTGGTGAGACCGCACCTGGGGTATTGTGTGCTGTTTTGGTCTCCTAGTTTGAGGAAGGACATTCTTGCTACTGAGGGAGTGCAACGTTGATTCACCAGGTTAATTCCCGGGATGGCGGGACTGACATATGATGAAAGAATGGATCGACTGGACTTATATTCACTGGAATTTAGAAGGATGAGCGGGGATCTTATAGAAACATGTAAAATTATTAAGGGATTGGATAGGCTTGATGCAGGAAACATGTTCCCGATGTTGGGGGAGTCCAAAACCAGGGGTCACAGTTTAAGAATAAGGGGTAGCCATTTAGGACAGCTGAGGAAAGAAGAAGTTTTCACCCAGAGAGTTGTGAATCTGTGGAATTCTCTGCTACAGAAGGCAGTGGAGGCCAATTCACTGGATGTTTTCAAGAGAGAGAGTTGGATATAACTCTTAGGGCTCACGGAATCAAGGGATATGGGGAGAAAGCAGGAACCGGGTACTGATTCTGGATGATCAGCCTTGATCATATTGCATGGCGGTGCTGGCTCGAAGGGCCAAATGGCCTACTACTATTTACTATGTTTCTATGTTTCTATCCCTCGTCACTGCCTAGGCTTTTGTCTCAAGTCATGGAATAGGAATGTGAACCTACTGACCTCCTTCATGAGATGAAGCCAAATTCAGTATTACCCCAAAGGGAAGGGAATTCTGGAATTGAAATTGGTCGTTTTGAAGTACATTGATTAATGGTGTCCATTTTAACATTGGCAGGTTTCAAATCCCATCACAGCAATGGAGATCTCTGTGAAACGGGTGAGTATCTCAGCTCATTTGTGTCCTTCGGTTGGTCTCCTTCCACAGAGTCTCACAACTCAGGGAAAACAGGCCCTTTGGGCCATCATGTCTATGCTGACCATCAAATACCGATCTGTGCTAACGCCATTTACCAACACCTGCTCAATGGCCTTGCTTATTTAAGTATGCATCCTGGTGTTTTTTTTAAATGTTTTGAGTGTTTGTCTTCACCACCTTCTCGTTCAAGATGACAAACACCTTCTAAGTGTAAATAATCTTCCACCAATCCTCTTTCACCATCTTACTCCTCACTTCAAACCTGTGCCTTTTGGTCATAAACGCCTCCGTCATGGGGAAAAGTTTAGTTCTCTCTATCTCTGCCTCTCATAATTTTGTATGCCTGTCAGACTCCTCATCAGCCTCCGCTCCATGGAAAACAGACTCATCCCATTGAGTCTCCTCTCTCCTCAGAGCTGAAACACTATCCCAGGTCAAATCCTGGTGAATCCTTCCCTCCAGAAGGATCTTCTCAGGTTCTGTTTACTTAGTATTAGCCTTGGTTTATCATTGTCACCTGTACCGAGATACAGTGAACAAATTAGTTCATATGTTATTCAGGCTAGTCCCACCATACATGAGGGTGGCACAGTGATGCAGTGGGTAGAGTTGCTGCTTCACAGCGCCAGAGACCGGGGTTCGTCCCTGACCTCGAGTGCTGCCCGCGTGGAGTTTGTATGTTCTCCCTGTGACCGTGTAGGTTTTCCCGGCTGTTCCGGTTTCTTCCTACATTCCAAAGAAGTGCTGGTTTGTAGGTTAATTGGCTTCTGTAAATTGCCCCTAGTGTGTAAGGTAGAACTAGTGTACAAGTGGTTGCTAGTTGGCATGGACTTGGGGGACCGAAGGGCCTTTTTTCATGCTGTATCTCTAAACTAAACCAAATTAAACTAAACTAAACTAAAAGACGTGTGGGTTTGGAGGTTAATTGGCCTCCTCTGTAAATTGGCCCTCGTATGACAACATAGAACTAGTGTAAACAAATGCTGGATGGTTGGCGTGGACCCGGTGGGCTAACAGGCCTGTTTCCCAAACTGTATCTTTTGATCAATCAATCAATGCATACAATCAAACTATACACAACTACATCAGGTAGTACAGGTCCACCACCGATTTCCCGGCACCTTCTCGTTCCCTTGCTTCCGGAACTTTTTGGATTAACCATTTTGCCGAACCAACAGAGATCATGGCTTCTAAGAAGAGTCCCAACGGTACTGGAACGATCCACCTAGGCCGCCGGTGGGGTGAGATACCAGCCCGCAAATTATTAAATGGGGTGGACATCCGGGAAGGGGGGGGTGGGGGGTTCAAGAGCGTTCTCATAATGTTGTCCGGATTAAAGGAGGTGCCGGACCACCAGATGCCGGGAAATTGATGGTGGACCTGTACTAGAAGAGGAAGCACGCAGAGTGCAGAATATAATGTGGCGGCCACAAAGGGAGCACGGATAACAACAGTTGTCCACCTTCTTTGCAGCAACAACTGTACATCGCCTCAAGAGTGGGGGTGGCCCAGGTGAAGCTCCATCAGTGCGAGTCGTACGGCAGTGCCTGTGCTGAGTGCTGCCTGGCCAGAGACCCTTACTGTGCCTGGGACGGCAGCACATGCACCAGATACCAGCCCACGGCCAAGAGGTAACCCGCCTACACTGGCTCACAACCAAAGTACTTCCACTGGCCTGTGAGATGTTCTGCATGTCCTTGAGGAGGTTCAGTGGTTCAATGATGTTTGTTGTGACGTATGCACCACACATTCTTTTCAAATAAGAAATTCTTTTTGCATGGTTCACTCATGCCCGAGTAGCCATATTTTGCATGCACACACACGCACACACACATACACCCATACACGCACACACACATACACCCATACACGCACACAACAGGCTAGTGTGCAAAGTAGTATTTCTATATCGTCTCTTTTAGTTCATTCCCAAGGAGAAGGAAATGGAAATACTTTTTTTGCACTCATGTCATACATTCCAAAGCCAACAATATTCCCTCTGAAGGAAACAAAGTGCTGGAGTAACTCAGCGGGTCAGGCAGCAACTCTGGAGAACATGGATAGGTGACGTTTCACAGAGTGCTGGAGTAACTCAGCGGGTCAGGCAGCAACTCTGGAGAACATGGATAGGTGACGTTTCACAGAGTGCTGGAGTAACTCAGCGGGTCAGGCAGCAACTCTGGAGAACGTGGATAGGTGACGTTTCACAGAGTGCTGGAGTAACTCAGCAGGTCAGGCAGCAACTCTGGAGAACATGGATAGGTGACGTTTCAGAGTGCTGGAGTTACTCAGCGGGTCAGGCAGCAACTCTGGAGAACGTGGATAGATGACGTTTCACAGAGTGCTGGAGTAACTCAGCGGGTCAGGCAGCAACTCTGGAGAACGTGGATAGGTGACGTTTCACAGAGTGCTGGAGTAACTCAGCGGGTCAGGCAGCAACTCTGGAGAACATGGATCGGTGACGTTTCACAGAGTGCTGGAGTTACTCAGCGGGTCAGGCAGCAACTCTGGAGAACATGGATCGGTGACGTTTCGGGTCGAGACCCTTCTTCAGATTGATTGTGTGTGGGGGGTGGGGAGGAGAAAGCTGGAAAAGGGGAGAGGCAGGACAGGGCGTGGCAGGTAATAGGTCAACAAAGAAAGGTCTCGACCCGAAACGACACCTATCCATGTTCTCCGGAGATGCTGCCTAACCTGCTGAGTTACTCCAGCACGTAGTGCCCTTTTGTGTACAGGTATTAGCAAGGGTCAGCAGTTCTATGTTTCCACATTAAAACCTTACAGATTGGATGAAAAGAAACCAGACTTAGATTAACCCCACATCTGTTTGTCTGTTTATTTAGACGCTTCCGAAGACAAGATATCTGGAACGGGAACCCCATTCACCAGTGCCCGGACCAGAATTTGAGCGGTAAGGAAAATCTTGCCTCCTTCTTAGATAAACCCGCCTGATAACTTCCTCATTCAACTGCAGTCGGCTCTTAAAACTAAGAGTGGCGATTGAAGGTAAAACACAGTGTGAGACAACTTACGAGAGCTATAAATTAATGTATGGAGATTGGAATTTTACACCATGTCCCTTCATCTCGTAAACGTGGTTGGTGGTTGGAACATTAGAAGCAGGGTTGCAGTGTTAACACACTGTTATCCTCCCTGTGAGATTTGTCCATTAAATTCTGACATGCAGAAGCTTAAGAATCTCTTTTTTAAATCAAGTGTGGTCAGCAAAATATGGGATGTTTGCGTTGGTAAATAGGACCCGTTCCTATTTCATGTCCTTGTGTCAGGATCAGTCTCCGAGGTCGGATGTAGCTTTTTTGTTGCATGCTCTCCAGTCAGCAGAAAAAGTCAAGTCAAGTTTATTTGTCACACACACATAAATGTGCAGTGAAATGAAAGATTACCCACAGTCCAACAACAAGAGCAATAAAAGAGCAATAAAAATAAGCAATAACACACACAATCAAACAAAAAGAAACATCCATCACAGTGAGTCTCCTCCAGTCACCTCCTCGCTGTGATGGAAGGCCAGAATGTCCTTTCTCTTCCCTGCCGTCTTCACACAAGACTACACACAACAGAAAGACTCCACAGGGCAGCATGGTAGCACAGTGGTAGAGTTGCTGCCTTACAGCGCCGGAGACCCGTGTTCCATCCTGACTATGGGTGCTTGTCTGTTCGCAGTTTGTACTTTCTCCCCGTGGACCCGTGTGGGTTTTCTCCGAGATCTCCGGTTTCCTCCCACACTCCAAAGATGATGGGGTTGTAGGTTAATTGGCTTGGTAACATTGTAAATTGTCCCGAGTGTATGTAGGATAGTGTAAGTGCGCGGGGATCGCTGGTTGATGCGGACTTGGGGTGCCGAAGGGCCTGTTTCCACGCTGTATCTCTAAACTAAACTAAACTAAAATTACAATCAAGCTGCCCACAGTGTACAGGTGTAGGATAAGGGGAATGACATTTAGTGCAAGGTAAAGCCCAATTAAAGATAGACTGTGGGACTCCAATGAGGTAGATGGTAGCTCAAGGCTGCTCTCCAGTTGATAGAATGGTTCAGTTACCTTCACCAGGAGGATGGTGCATGTATATAAAGAGCGCCAGAGAAAGTGGTTGAGGCAGGTACAATAACAACATTTAATTCATTGGACAGGTAAATGGATAGGACAACTGAGAGGGTTATGGGCCAAATGTGAGCAAATGGGATTAGATTAGATGGGCATCTTGGTCAGCATGGAAGAGTTGGGCCGAACGGCCTGTTTCCTTGCTGTGTTATTCTATGACTATAAGTGCCATCGCTACCGCAGTGTGACATTCTCCACTCACCACACAGGGTTAACCTGAGCCCGACTTGGGGGAGGTAGCGAACACGAAGAAGGTGGGTGGCATTGGGTTGGCCAGGGGCTTTGTAGTTCTACAGCCATTAAGTCACTGGAATGGTGCAGAACAAGGTATCGGAAATTCAGATCAAATCTGACTACTAAGAGGGACCCAGAGGGGGGCCGCCGAGATATAAGGGAGGCTCGGCGGGCCGCTGACGGCCTGGTGTTGCAGCAGGCCTGGTTTGCTGCTGGGAGAAGATAAGACTGCACCTACAACTTCTGCAACTTTGTTGGTGCCAGAAAGGTAGCAACTCTTTGTGCACTGCCTAGGTGAGTTCTGCTGTATGATTTTACCAAATTGTGTGCAAAAACAAAGAATTTCACTGTACCGAAGGTACACGTGACAATAAGGTGACATTGGATCATTGAAATCCAATGTTTAAATCCAATTAGGTAAATAACCTGAAATAAATACCAGTCGTATAGAGAGATATATAGCACAGAAACAGAGCTCTTCAACCCAGGTATTTATTCACAAAATGCTGGAGTAACTCAGCAGGTCAGGCAGCATCTCGGGAGAGAAGGAATGGGTGACATTTCGGGTCGAGACCCTTCTTCGGACCATTCCTTCTCTCCCGAGATGCTGCCTGACCTGCTGAGTTACTCCAGCATTTTGTGAATAAATACCTTCGATTTGTACCAGCATCTGCAGTTATCTTCTTATGCTCTTCAACCCAGCTTGTTCATGCCCCATCTGAGCTAGTTTGCCCGCATTTGGCTCATATCCTTCTAACATAGAACTAGTCGGAACAGGTTATCAACAGTTGGTGTGAACTCGTTGGGCCAAAGGGCCTGTTTTCATGCTTTATCTTTGTTTCTGTTGATGTTGAACTCTGAAAATGGCTGCCACCAAATACAGAGATACAGCGTGGAAACAGGCCCTTCAGCCCACCGAGTCCATGCAGACCAGCGATCGGCGCACACTGTAGTGTGCACTAGCACTACCCTACCCACTCGGGACAATTTACAATCTTTACCGAAGCCAATTAACCTATAAACCTGTACACCATTGGGATGTGGGTGGAAACCGGAGCAGGCGGGGAAAACCCACTTGGTTAGAGGGAGAACGTGCAAACTCCGTACAGACAGCACCCATATTAGGGGTCAAACCCGAGTCTCTGGTGCTGCAAGGCTGCAACTCCACCGCTGTGTCACCGTACCACCCGAAATTGCCCTTTAAAAGAGAAACACTGCAATATATTGACAGAGATGATTTTGTTCTTCTGCATCGTCCCTTGCCTGCTGATGTGTGGTGCTTTGCAGAGAAGATTATTTGTCAGGGAAATGTGCCGGGGCCTTCCATGTCCCGTCCATGATCCCGGATGGCGGCACTGTTTTGTCAGCTGCTCCTACACACAGCGGAGCAAGGCCCTTGTGAAGCCATGGAGTTGCCCGAGGGGCAGTCAGATGCTGAGCAGAATCGAGAGAGGTCTTGGGAGCGGCTCCTTTTCCCAGCCTTGCTGTCAGGGATCAAAACATGGAGCACGGAGAATCAAAGGACGAATGAAAGAAATGAATCAAAAATAGACGGATTTGAAAGTAACCTTTTCTTCCCTTCCAATTAAGTCTCGTAACGACCCCCACATGACCACAGGCTTCCCCTCCCCCATTGTTGGCCAGCATTAGCTCACCACCCTCTCTGCTGCCAAAAGCATCCACATTTTCTTCTTCAAAAGCAATCTTCCAAATGGCACACGTCTGTTCAGATACCATGTCTAATTTTAATTTTCTTTAAATAAATTACGTCATATTATGGGATAGAGGTATTTTCCCAAACCCTTGTGCTAAAAGTAGAATGAATAATGACTGGACATTGTGGTTCATTTCTCAAATTGAGACCTCTTGGAGTCAACATTGTATATTTATTCAGCGACTGACATTTTAGAGCATTTTGTTCCTCCCTCAAAACGGCTTCCCCCTCGCTAAGGTTTAGGTTTATTATTATCACGTGCATCAAGGTGCAGTGAAAAGCTTTGTTTTTGCATGCAATTCAATCAGGTTAGATAATACTGCACATAAATACAGTCAAGGCAAACTCAAGTACAGTAGATAAAGCAAAGTAGACCTACCATCTATCTCATTGGAGACCCTCGGACTATCTTTAATTGAACTTACTGGACTTTATCCTGCACGAAGCTTTTCACTGCCCCTCCATACTAAATACTAAACACTAAACTAAACTAAACTCAACTGAAATACAGAGCGCAGAATATAGTTCCCAGCATTGCAGCACATCAGTTCTGTAGACAAAGTCAAAGGTCCACAATGGGATAGAGGTGAATCAGACAGTGTGGCTGATTCATGGAGATCTAAACCAACAACACATTCTGCCACCATCTGTTCCAGTTACTATATCCATGGAAACCTTGAAGTTGCCATTGCAGGTCCCTCAAGTTCCAAAATCTGTGTTGGGAGGTTTGAGCCATCTCAGCTTTGCTCTCAATAGACCATTCCATCTCCCGCCATTCTCCCACACAATGAAATGCTGCTAGGTACCAGTGGAGCTCAACACGAGGAAGAACAATGTCAACCGTTCGTTATGCAATGGCCAACCCTCGATACAAGTGCCTCAGCATCTTCCTCGTATTAACTTGAGGCATGGTGGTGCAGCGGCAGACCTGCTGCCTTACAGCTCCAGAGAGTGCTGTCTGTATGTTCTCCTGGCTGCGTGGGTTTTCCCTGGGTGCTCCAGTTTCCTTCCACACTGTAAAGTCGTACAGGTTTGTAGGTTAACTGGCTAGTGTGCGTAGTATGTGCTAGTTTAACAGGGACTTGGTTGGCTGAAGGAACCGGGTTTCCACGCTGTATCTCTGAAACCAAAAACAAAACTCGCCAGCATGCTGGATAAAAACGAATTAATTTCAAGCAACTGCTGTGGATGGCTTGATTGTAGTCGTGCAAGGTCATTCTGCTGACTGGTCTGCACACAACAAAAACATTTTGTGTAGGAAGGAAATGCAGATGCTAGTTTAAACTGAAGATAGACACAAAAAGCTGGAGTAACTCAGCGGGACAGGCAGCATCTCTGGAGAGCAGGAATGGGTGACGTTTTGGTTCGAGACCCTTCTTCAGAGCTCTTTGTACCTTGGTACACGTGATAATAAACAAAACTAAACTTGACTAAACATTATTTATGAAAGGACTTAGAAATGGACAATAGCATTTAGATAGATTTATTAAGTTGTACAGCACAGAGACAGGCCTTTTAGCCCACCATGTCCATTCCTACCATCACAGGAATAGGTGACGTTTCTCTTTCCCATGACTCTCAGTCTGAGGAAAGGTCTCGACCCGAAACGTCACCCATCCTTTTTCTTCAGAGATGCTGCCTGACCTGTTGAGTAACTCCAACACTTTATGTTTACCCAAGGCTTAGAATGACACGGTGTAATGTGGGCAAATAGGATAGTATGGATGGGTAAAAAAGATAAGGTGGGCTGAAGGGCCCATTTCTGTGGTGTACGGCTCTTTGAATCCCTGAGAGCCAAGTCCTGCAGGACAGTGGACCGAAGGCTGGGGAGTAGGATTAACTTAAGGTCCATTCTTGATGACCATGATGGGCTGAATGGCCTCTTGCTTTGCTAAAATCATCATGTCCTTATCTACACGGTTTGGTTCTTTGGGATTTGAATGTCATTCTGAATGTTTGGGTTTGCACCAAATGCTTATTTTCACTGTGTTTGATTATTCACAGTGGAAGAGTTTAACAACGCAGAGGAGAGGGTGGTGTATGGGACTGAACACAACAGCACCTTTCTTGAATGCATTCCAAAATCGCTTCAGGCGTCCGTCAAATGGTTCCTACAGCGGGCTGTGGATCAGAACAAGGATGAGGTGAATGTAGTCCCTCTGTACCCCGTTGGTAGCTCCACCTCCTGCCGATCTCGCTGGGCCACCTCATCACATGCACTCTGACCCACTGACCTTTGTGATATAAATGTGTGACCTGTCTGTGCACTGTGTTTGTGTGAAGGGTAGCGCAGCACTAGACTTGTGTACAAGAATTCTGCCTCAGAGGGCAGTGGAGGCCAATTCTCTGAATACGTTCAAGAGAGAGCTAGATAGAGCTCTTAAGGATAGCGGAGTCAGGGGGTATGGGGAGAAGGCAGGAACGGGGTACTGATTGAGAATGATCAGCCATGATCACATTGAATGGCGGTGCTGGCTCGAAGGGCCGAATGGCCTACTCCTGCACCTATTGTCTACTGTCTATTGTCTAAGACGTACAGGTTTGGAGTGTAATTGGCTTGGTGTAAATGCAAAATAGTCCCTAGTGTGTGTAGGATAGTGTTAATGTGCGGGGATCGCTGGTCGGCGCGGACTCCGTGGGCCCAAGGGCCTGTTTCTGCGCAGTATCTCTAAACTAAACTAAACTAAACTAAACAGCCGGAGACCTGACTACTGAGTTTGTATGTTCTCCCTGCGGGTTTTCCCCGGGTGCTCCGGTTTCCTCCCACACTCCTAAGACGTGCAGGTTCGTAGGTTAATTGGGTTTGGTTTAAAAAAAAATTATAGATGGTGTTAGTGTACAGGGATTGCTGGTCGGCGCGGGCTCGGTGGGCCGAAGGACTTGCTCGGGCTAAACTAAACTAGGGCTAGGGCTGAGACTTTGAAGCAGTGGCAGTTGTCAGAAGAAGATGAAATCTTAAGAACGCCAAAAACTACAGATGACGGAGAATTGTAATTAAAAAAAGAAATGCTGGAAATTAACCTGGAGGACAACAGCGATGGGGAGAGGAAGAGTGGATGTTTCAGGTTGATGACGTTTCATCAGAACTCACTATGGAAGACCATCAACTTAAAATGTCAACTCTATTTCTCTCTCCACAGATGCCGCCTGACCTGTTAAGGGATTTCCAGCAGCCATTGTTTTTAATATTGGATGAGGACACAACCTTTTTTTTTATATGTGCAGAAATTGGAATTATGCCTTCACATTAACCAGTATCAGATGCTGTGTTCTTTCCATGTACATGCCAGCAAGATTAAGGATGACAAAGTAGAATTTCTTCCAGCTGAATTCCAAACAGATTTAGCAATGGACAGATAGTTTATGTTGGATTATGGATGCTCATCACTGTCATTTTTTAACATTGTAACAAGCAGAGTTGAAAGAAGGAATGCAGTTTGATGTAGTGTGTATGGATTTGACGTTGTGTATTTGGACTAGATTGATGCAGTGTATTAGGTTTTCAGAAGGTTGGTGGATTTAATGTGGTGTATTAGATTTTCAGAGGCTTTCGACAAGGTGCTACGTAAACAGCTGCTGCAAACGATTAGACCACATGGCATTTGGGGGAAGCTTGTTGGCACGGATTAAAGGTTCTTGCAGAGAATGCAGTGACCTGGAATGAACAAGACCTTGTGGACAGACGTGCGTGCGTTCCAAAATCACTTCAGCTGTCTGTCGAATAGAACTTGCGGACTGCACCGAGAAGTGTGGCAGCGGGGCGGCGCGGCGGTAGAATTGCTGCATTACTGCCTGGGTCCCGGGTTCAATCCAGGCATTTACCACTCTCTGTGTAAAAACAATATAAGCCTGTCGCACAAATGCCCTTAAGCTCTACACCTCTCACCTGAAATCTATGTCCTATTGTATATGACATTTCCACCCCTGGATAAAAACCTATCTTATCTATGCCTCTGATGATTATACATACAGGTCCACAACTGATTTTACAGCATCTGATGGTCCGGCACCTCCTTTAATCCAGCGAGTACACTTGAAATCCCCCCCCCCCCCCAGAAGTCCTCATGAAAATATGGCGCCTAGGCTGGGTGAGGCAGCCGATCTCAACCTCATTGGGACTTCCGTGGTCGGCGGGTCGAATTTGCCCTCTGCGGCCGGGGCTCTGGAACTCCGGCCTGGCAGAGCCGGCAGATCCGTTCCCATCGTCGACCTCCGAGACAGACTTTGCGGCCCGGTACCTTGGCCCCTCAGCGGCCTAGGTGGACCGGACATAGCCAGAAACGCCACTCCTCTCAGAGGCCATGTCCTCTGTTGGTCCCGCAGTAATGGATGATCCAGAAAGGCTCTGGAAGCAAGGGTGCTGGAATGTCGGTGGTGGACCGGTACTTAGCAGTTTGTCCCTCATCCTCCAAAACGCCAGAGAAGACAATCCAAGTTTGGCCCAATGCTCCTTAGAGCTAACACATTCCAATCCAGGCAACACCCCTCTGAACCACTTTTACACCCTTGCTAAAGCCTCAACATCTTTCCTGTAATGCAGCAACCAAACTACATATAATATTCTACATGTGACCTAACCAAAGTTTTATACAGCTGTAACATCATGACCTCTCGGCTTTTATACTCAATGCCCAAACTGATAAAGTTAAGTGCGCCATATATCGTCTTTCCTGCTCACCTTGTCTGCCTGTGTTCACAAGAATATGCAATTGGAGATAAATAGGTGAGGTTAGGTTAAGTTAGATTAGATTAGATTGTTGTCATATACACCAGGGTGCAATGAAATTCCTTATTCATGTGAAGCTCACTCACTGAGCAGCACAGTGGTGCAGCGATGGAGTTGCCGCCTTACAGCGCCAGACACCCAGGTTCGATCCCGACTCTGGGTGCTGTCTGTGCGGAGTTTGCACGTTCTCCCTGTGCGTGCTCCGGTTTCCTCCCACACACTAAAAATGTACAGGTTTGTAGGTTAATTGATTTTGCTAAAATTGTAAATTGTCCCTAGTTTTGGATAGTGCTAGTGTACGTGGACTTGATGGGCCAAAGGACCTGTTCCCACATGGTATCTCTAAACTAAACTCACAGAGCAAACAGTACACATGCAAAAATGATAAATACAACAATTAATACAACAGTAAATTGAATTGGGTGAAATCGGCAAATGGAATTAAACAGGGGAATGCATGAAGTTATAAAGAGAAAGCTGTAAAGGGCTGAAGAAAGTACAAAGTAGGTGTTCTTGTGCACAAATCACAAAAGTTAGCAGTCAGTTTCAGCAAGTGCACGTTATCCCTGTGACTACGTGGGTTTTCTCCGGGTGTTCCAGTTTCCTTCTGCACTCAAGTCATGCAGGTTTGTAGATTAATTAGCTTCTGTTAATGGTAAATTGCATAGAATAGTGCTAGTGTACAGGGTTATCACTGGTTGGCAAGGACTCGGTGGAATGAAGTTCCTGTTTTCACACTGTCTCTCTAAAGTCTAACGTTTGTTGGTTAATTGGCTTCTGTAAATTGCCCCTCGAATGGAGGATGCGAAAATGGGATAATATAGAACTAGTGTGAAAGGTTGATCGTTGGTTTGTGCAGACTCGGTGGGCTGAAGGGCCTGTTTCTACGCCGTTTCTCTAAACCAAACTAAATTAAGATGTGCAGGTTTGAAGGTTAATTGGCTTCTGTAAATTGTTCCTGGTGTGTAGGATAGAACTAGTGTACAGGTGATCGCTGGTCAGTGTGGACTCGGTGGGCCGAAGGGCTGTTTCCACATTGTATCTCTAAACTAAACCAAACCAAACCAAACTAAACTAAACTAAACTAAACTAAACTAAACCAAACCAAACCAAACTAAACCAAACTAAACTAAACTAAACTAAACTCAACTAAACAATAAACTCAACTTGACTTGCCTCTGCAATGTTTACAGGTGAAAACAGATGAAAGGATCATCAAGACTGAACATGGTCTCTTGTTCAGGAAGATTTACCGGCTGGATGAAGGCACGTACTACTGCCAGACCATGGAGCACGGCTTCACCCAGACGGTGACCAAGATCTTGCTGGAGGTGCTGGAGAACGAGCAGCTGGAGGAAATCTTCAACCGGGACGACGAGGAGCGCAGCAACCGGCCGTGCACGGCTCAGCCGCGCCGGCCGCACAGCCAGAAGCCCTGGTTCAAGGACATCATGCAGCTGATCGGATACTCCAACCTGCACCGGGTGGAGGAGTACTGCGAGCGGGTCTGGTGCAACGAGAAGCAGCGCAGGAAGCGCAAGATGATGGCCGGCAAGTGGAAGTTCATGTCGGAAGGCGGCAAGAAGGGGAAGAGCAGACCCCGCAACAGAACGCCCAGGCACGTCGCCGGCACATAGACCTGGCCCGCTTCCACCCGCAATCCACCCGCATTGTCGGATCTCCAGAGGCCAAACTTGACACCAGGCTTTCACGGGACAGCAAAGTAACCGTGCATTCAGAAACATTCCTCAGCTGGGGCTATGAACCACATTGCTCAAAACATCAGGAGAAGAAAATGGAACCAAAGGTCACCAAAGTCTTTTAATGTCACTCCAACCTTAATTCCATCAACTCAGTTACCATATTACTTTTGAATCCACTGCATCGCATGATCTCGTTTGTTTATCATGTGTTGAAAAGTAACATTAAGCTCTGTGTATTTATATATGTTATTTAATAATTCATTAGAAATTCAATAGAGGGATGGAGAAATCAATTCAGTAAATTACAGAGCAAGATCTGAATACCTTTAGTACAGCAGAGCGCATCTTGTTCAATGCCTAGTACATGTCAGTACCATGTCTTTGATAGCGTCATTCAAAGGCGCGTGTTAGATGAGGAATGGATGGGTATTCCTGACTTTGTTGGTATCAAAGTTCGCACAGTACTGTCTCGGGGACGACTGGACACCCCCTACTTTTCTGGGCAAGATTTGATCCTTTTTATTTTCATGAATTGATAAGTCAAAAGTGCAGAAATAGGCCATTTGGCCCATTGATCCTACTCCTCCATTCAATCATGGCTGATCTATCTTTCCCACTCACCCCCCATTATCCTGCCGTCGACCCGTAACTTTTGACACCCTCGCTAATCAAGAACCTATGGCTTACGGGCAGCACAGTGGCTTAGCGGTAGAGTTGCTGCCTTACCGAGCCAGAGAACCGGGTTCAATCCTGACTACGGGTGCGTCTGTACGGAGATTGTACGTTCTCCCCGTGGCCTGCGTGGGATTTCTCCAGGTGCTCCAGTTTCCTCCCACACCCAAAAGCCGTACAGGTTTGTTGGCTAATTGGCTTTGGTAAAATTGTAAATTGTCCCTAGTGTGTGTACCGTACTGACCAGTTTGGGGATCGCTTGTCAGCGCGGACTCAGCGGACTGAAGGGCCTGTTTCCGTGCTGTATCTCAAAACTAAAGTAAACTAAGCCTGCCAATCTCCACTTTAAAAATACCCAAAGACTTGGCCTCCCCAGCCGTCTATGGCAATGAATTCCACAGATTCACCACCCTCTGTCTAAAGAAATTCCTCCTCATCTCCTTTCCAAAGGTTCATCCTTTTATTCTGTGGTTGTGCCTTCTGGTCCGAGACTCTCCCACTAGTGGAAACATCCTCTCCACGTCCACTCTATCCAGGCCTTTCATTATTCGGTAAGTTTCATTGAGATCCCACCTCATTTTTCCAAACTCCAGCGAGTACAGCCCCTGAGCCGTCAAATGCTCATTGCTTTAATAACCGACATGGAAAGTGTGCCCTGATGTTTGAGGGAGATTCTGTTATCATTAGATTTTCAGGTGTCAATTGGTGAGGAAATTGAGTGAGCTAACTCCACTGCTTTGTAGAACATTGCTCTGCAGACCAAACTCCGAGCAACAGTCCTTGCTTTATGAACCTTTGCAACTGGAGGAATATGTATTCTGATGGAAATATTCCAACATGCATTTATCAACATGCAGAAGAATATACTCCAATGCAACCATTCCAATGGAGGAACAGGGAACTGCAGATGCTGGAATCTTGAGCAAAACACAAAGTGTTGTAGTAACACAGAACCAACCCAAGTGTTTGCCTATCCACCTTCTCCAGAGATGCTTCCTGCCCCATTGAGTTACTCCAGCATTTTGTGTTTTGCAGCACCTTCCAATGAGTACATTTTACAAGATATATACTGTATTTCAAAGGCTAATGTTCAATGTTCAATGGTACATTCTGAAAGATATACTTCAAGGGATATCCTTCAAGGAATATATTCCAGTGGATATATTACAGTATATATTTTCCATCAGCTATGGGCGACACTGTGGTGCAGTGATAGAGTTGCTGCCTTACAGCGCCAGAGATCCAGGCTCGATCCTGACTACAGCTGCTGCCTGTACGAAGTTTGTATATTTTGCCCGTGACCACGTGGGTTTTCCCTGGGTGCTCCGGTTTCCTCCCACATTTCAAAGGCATAGAGAATTGTTGGTTAATTGGCTTCGCGAAAGATTGGATATTGTCCCTGGTGTGTAGGACAGTGCCAGTGTACAGGGTGATCGCTGGTCGGCGCGGACTCGGTGGGCCGAGGCGCCTGTTTCCACGTCGTTTCTCTAAACTAATCTAAACTAAACCATTGTGCAATTGGTGTATACAGATGAGCATATTCTGATGGATATATTCAAAGATATATAACAATAGGCATATTCTAATGCTTATATTGAATTGTATATTCTAGTGTGTAAACTTTGAAGGATAAGCCCTGATATTTCCATTGGCCATATTCCAGTTGCTTCTCCACGCTTCAGTGCGTATTTATCACACTTCCATCATTTCCTATTGCCTGAATGAAGTCCACTTTCATGCTGTTTAATTAAAACCAGACTAAAAGAAAAACAAGTTGTAACTTACGTTGTAAATAGGGGACCTGGCATTTATCAGAAATCCCTAGCTTATTTTCATGAACTGCAGAAAAAGATAGCTTAGTGTGAGATTTTATTCTGGGTAGAATAAAATTCACATGCGAATTTTGCAACAAAACAATTTCTGACTATGGTGCTTGGTCCTTAACAATACTGGGTAAACATGCGATCAATTCTTCAGTGAAAGTCTCATTCCATGTTACAATGTCCAAATGGGATAAATTATCCACACTGTTTCCAATGGATTGGACGGGAATAAAAAGTATAATTCATACGGAGTTTGTACGTTCTCCCTGTGACCCCGTGGGTTTTCTCCGGGTGCTCTGGTTTCCTCCCGCATTCCAAAGACGTATAGGGTTGTAGGTCTGAAGATGGGTTCCAATCCAAAATGTCACCTATTCTTTTTATCCAGAGATGCTGCCTGACCCACTGAGTTACTCCAGCATTTTGTGTCTATCTTCGGTATAAACCAGCATCGGCAGTACTTTCCTACATGGCTTTACAGGTTAATTGCCCTTGATAAAAAAAATGTAAATTGCCCCTAATGTGTAGAATAGTGCCAGTGAATGGGGTGATTGCTGATCGGCACTATATCTTTAAAGTTTAAAGTCTAAAGAGAAACTTTCGAAAGGGCATTGAACACGTACTGAAAAAAAAAACCTGCCCAGGTCTAATGGGGATCGAGCAGAAATTGGGGGATAAGTGGATTCCTCTTGGTGGAGATGTCCGGGCAGCACAGTGGCGCACCTGGTAGAGCCACTGCCTCACAGCACCACAGACCCGGGTTCGATCCTGACCTCGGGTGCTGTCGGTGCGTGGGTTTATGACCACGTGGGTTTTCTCCGGGTGCTCCGGTTTCCTCCCACATCCCAAAGACGTGCAGGTTTGAAGGTTAATTGGCCCTCTGTGAATTGCCCCTAGTGTGTCGGATGGGATAAGATAGAACTAGTGTAAGTGGGCCTTTACTCGACAGGCTGAAGGGCCCTTTTCCACGTTAGATCTCTCAAAAACTCCAACATTCCTACAGGGAATGATCGGGTGAGACTGGACCTTGATTATACTAGCAGCCTTGTAACAAAAAAATGCAAGTCTTCAAATAAATTGCAAGGGATTATTCAAATAACCATATGCCACAGCTGAAATAGTTCTCATTTTGGTTACTGTGCACATGCTGGAAGGGTGGCAGGGCTGGTATAGCCTCACAGCACCAGACTCCCATGTCCAATAGCGTCCTCCATCTGTGTGATCGAACGATCGATCAAATGAATGAATGAATGAGATATACAGCATTGAAACAGGCCCTTCGGCCCATCAAGTCTACGGACCATGTGGCTTCTTTCCGAGTGCTTTGGTTTGCTCCCAAAGGCATGCAGGTTGGTTGGTTAATTGGTCACTGCAATTTGTCAGGGGTGTGAGAGATAGAAACTGGCTTTTGCTCTCTCCTACAAAGCAATGTTGTTCAGAATCATCAGCTTATTAAAATGTTCAATTTTCATTGAACTGTTTGCGATCAAAAATTTTGAGGTAGAGAAAAGAATCCTACGATTAAGGGCCACTGATCATCTAAATGAATAGACACAAAGTGCTGGAGTAACTCAGCGGGTTAGGCAGCATCTCTGGAGAAAAAGGATAGGTGACGTTTCGGGTCGGGCCCCTTCTTCAGACTGAAAGGGGGTGGTGAAGAGCTGGAGGTGAGGAAAGACCAGGACTAACCAGGACCAGCCACAAATGACCTCAGGCAGGGCATTGCCTGGTAGGTCCACTGTCGGCTAGGGAAGGTATGATCCAAAGAGGATCAATGTGGAGAACTGTGGAACTGGTAAGGGGAGGAGGAAGGAGAGATCAGGAGGGGAGGGTTTGTGAATTGCCCAGTTATTTTCCAATTGGCTTCATTGACTGAGTAATGACAGGGCAATTGGTGACCTAACACATGCCTGTAGAAAGCGCACCACCATTGGCAACTCACCAGAGGGGTTTCTGGAGCCGTTGGTTAGAAGAGTGTATAGGAAAATAATTAGGAAAATATGGTAGTGCTGAGTAAAACAAAACAAAAATCTAACCACTCCTTTGTTTGTTATTGTGAATATACCGTCACTGAACAACATTGGTATTGTGTTTCCTATCAATGACGATTGCTTCACGGAGATTTGTGTCCGATTGCAATTTGTAAAATATTGTATATATTTACTTTGAAGTATGTTGTACAAGAGTAGTTATTACAGTTCATGTTTTCTCTCCATTGATTATGTTTCCAGTTATAAATCGCCTCAAAGCTTGGAGTTTGAATACGACGATGAGTCAATGTGATTTTCATTTTCTTTTTCTTTATTGAAAGAATTACTAAGTATTTATGATTGCAGACGTAAAGCTGCCTAGATTCCTTGGTCTACTGATTTAATCTCCACAACATCGCAAGTTGAAGGGTGCTGTCAATAAATCCCAAAGACGTGGGGGTTTATTGGCCTCTGTAAACTGCCCAGAGTGTGTAGGGTGGGGATGAGAAAGTCGGCTAACATAGAACTAGTGCTAACCGGCGATCGATGGTCGGCGTGGACTTGGTGGGCCAAGGGGCCTGTTCTCATGGTGTGTTTCTACATAAGTCTGAGGCAAAGCCTCATAACCAGTGCGCAGCTGGTAGTGCTGCTACCTCACAGAACCAGAGATCCAGGGTTCAATCCTGACCTCTGGTGCTGCCTGGATCGAGAGTGCACGTTCTCCCTGTTTCCATGGGTTTCCTCCGGGTGCTCCGGTTTCCTTCAACATCCCAAAGACATGCAAGTTTGTAGGTTAATTGGCCTCAATAAAATGATCCTTAGCGTGTAGGGAGTGGATGTGAAAGTGGGATGACATAGAACTAGTGCGAATGGGTGATCGAAGGTCGGCATGGACTCGATGGGCAGAATGGCCTGTTTCCATGCTGTATCTCTAAATTCTAAACTCAAAGAAATAGCTGAGTAGAGGTGCATTGTCGCAAACCCCTGGAATATTTGGAAGGGGAAGTCTATTTTAAAACACTCAGATTCTGATCCTTGTACCTAGGAAGTAAATGAATGGACGAAGATTCATTTTTTACAAGGAGCTCCATCTGTAATGTGGATGTTTAAAGGAGCAAATATTTCCCCATAATGCTGTAAACTTCTTTAATTTAAATCCAGTGACCATTGGCACTCTGCAGCTTTAATAATTTTTAAATGGAACTGTGTTAAATCGAACACTGTATTTAATCAGTTTACATAGAGTTTAGTTGTAATGTTTACTTTGTGTGTATTTATACCCTTGCATTTCAATAAAGTTCAAGTGTATTAGAATATGGCTTTTAAATGTGAACCCTCTCTTTTATTTGGAGATCGGGAGATTACCAGATTTTTCTTTGGATGGTAGAGATGGTGGAACTATCAATTGGCCAGCCAGACATCTGTTATCCCCAATAGCTTGGCCTTGGAGTAGGTTCCTGGTTGCAGTCTCGTTCTATAAAGCCATACATTGTGGAAACAGGCCCTTCGGCCCAACTTCCCCATATCGACCAACATGTCCCCCTCTATACTAGTCCCACCTGCCTGCATTTGGCCCATATCCCTCTAAACCTTTCCTGTCCACGTACCTGTCCAAATGTCTTTTAAACATTGTCATAGTACCTGTCTCAATTACCTCCTCCAGCAGTTCATTCCATATACCTACCCCACTTTAAGTTTAAAAACAAAGTTGCCCCTAAGGCTCCCATTAAATCTCCCCCCTCACCTTAAATCCTATGTCCTCTGGTTCTTGATGCGCCTACTCTGGCTAAAAGACTCTGTGCGTCTACCCTATCTATTCCTCTTATGATCTTATACACCTGTACAAGATCACCCCTCATCCTCCTGTGCTCCATGGAATAAAGTCCCGGCCTGCTCATCCTCCCACTGTAGCTCAGACCCTTGAGTCCTGGCAACTTCTTCGCACATTTTCTCTGCACCCTTTCCACCTTCAAGCTGTTTGGAGGAACCAGGTTCAACAGTTGTCAAAGTTGTTGTTTAAGTTGAACGATTGATCACTGGCCGGCAAGAACAAGGTGGGCCGAAGGGCCTGCTTCCATACAGTATCCCTAAAAATAAAAGAGCACAGAAAGTCTCCTATCAAATCACCTCACCTTAAACCTACATCCTCTGCTTCTTGATTTAATTGATTCTTGAACCACTTAAAACAATTCTGATCATTTAAAAGAGGTTTCGGTCTGAACAGATTATGAGGTGCTTTTACTCCATACTCAGGAGTCACTGATAATAATCCTTATTTAACAGGGCCCAGGCAATGTCATTCACCATTTTCAGTGGATCACTGACATTGATATCGGAGAATAAAATGGGATTAATGTAAATGGATGGTTGATAGAACATGGAACAAGCACAAGAATAGCCTCTTCAGCCCACAATGTCTGTGCTGAACATGATGCCAAGATCATCTTTGACCAGTCTGAAGAAGGGCTCCGACCCGAAACATCACCTATTCCTTTTCTCCAGAGATGCTGCCTGAACCGCTGAGTTGCCTAGTTTTAGTTTAGATACAGCGTGGAAACAGGCCCTTCAGCCCACCGACCAACAATTCCCACACATTAACACTATCATTGTTCATTGGCTATATTCAAGAGGGAGTTACACACACTAGGGTTCAATTTGCACATACACCAAACCAATTAACCTACATACCTGTACGTCTTTGGAGTATGGGAGGAAACCGAGGATCTCGGAGAAAATCCACGCGGTCATGTGGGGAACGTACAAACACCGCACAGACAGCACCAGTGGGAACGAACCTGGGTCTCCGGCGCTGTAAGGCAGCAACTCTACCGCTGCGCCACCTTGGTCGCCTGGGTCCAGCACTTTGTGTCTATTTTCCGTATAAACCAGCACCTGTAGTTCCTTCCTACACATCTCTCATCTCCCTGCGCCTAATCCTATCTCTCCATTCCCTGCAAATCCATGTGCCTATCCAAAAGCCTCTTAAATGCCACTATCGTATCTGCCTCAACCACCACCCCTGGCAGCAAGTTTACTATCAGCATGAGAGGGCGATCCACTTCCACCCTCCGAACCGCGTTCCAGGCAGTCACCACCCTCTGCGTGAAGAAGTTGCCCCATCCATCAGGGCGGCACGGTGGTGCAGCGGTAGAGTTGCTGCCTTACAGCTCCAGAGACTCGGGTTCCATCCTGACTGTGGGTGCTGTCTGTACGGAGTTTGTGTGTTTTCCAGTGACCATGTGGGTGGTATCCAGGTGCTCTGGTTTCCTCACACACTCCAAGAACGTACAGGTTTGGAGGCTAATTGGCTTCAGTAAAAAAAAATGGTTAAATGTCCCTAGAGTGTAGGATTGTGTTGGAAGGAACTGCAGATGCTGGGGGTTTAATCTGAAGATAGACACAAAATGCTGGAGTAACTCAGCGGGACAGGCAGCATCTCTGGAGAGAAGGAATGGGTGACGTTTCGGGTCGAGACCCTTCTTCAGGCTGAGAGTCAGGGGAAAGGGAAACGTCACCTATTCCTTTATCTCCGGAGACGCTGCTGGACCCGCTGAGTTACTCCAGCTTTTTGTGTCTGTTGTAGGATTGTGTTGGTGTACGGGCAACACGTGGTCAGGTTAGCACAGGGTCGCTGACAGCATCGTCGAGCAACCAGGCGATGCGGTGGGGAAACAGGCCCTGCGACCCAACCGATCCGTGCCGCGGGGCCTGTTTACCTGCCGCATCTCCCGGTTACTCGACGATGCTGTCAGCGCCCCTGTGATAACCTGCCCCACGGTCCTCTTGCTCCTTCCCTCCCCGCCCCGGGTTCCCGCTTCAGGCTGAGAGTGGAGCTGAATGTCCTCATTCAAGGGAGCTGAATGTCCTCATGGTGTCGAGGTGCTGTCCATCCAGTCGCTGTTGCTTGAACTGGCTGTGGGAAAAACAAGCGCCCGTTGTCCTCTCCACGTTCTCATCCAACTCGAGAGAAATGAGCTTGTTTGGACGAAGGTGTCCCTGAGCAGGTGGGCTGGCATGTCACAGACATCTCCTTGTTATTCTTCCCACCGGCTGCCAGCCTCAATCAAAGTGGTGATTGAAGGGTAAGGGAGAGGTAGTTTTTGTTTAGTGCAGGAAGGAACTGCAGATGCTGGTTCACGCCGAAGATAGACGCAAAAAGCTGGAGTAACACAGCGGGACAGGCCGCATCTCGGGATTCAGGTCTAGACCCGAAAAGTCACCCATTCCTTCTCCCCAGAGATGCTGCCTGTCCCACTGAGTTACACCAGCATTTTGTGACTATCTTCAATATTTCTTTTCAGGATCGTCCACCTTTATTCCTGGGATTGACACAAAATGCCGGAGTGACTCAGCGGGTCAGACAGCATCCCTGGAGAAAAGGAATAGGTGATGTTTCGGGTTGAGACCCTTCATCAGACTGAGAGGAGAGGGAAACTAAAGGTATGAAAAGGTACAGGACATATTAGAGCCAGTCCATTATCTCTGGGACACGGATTCAAACTTTTCTAGATTGCCAGCTCCCTCCATCACCCAAAACCTTCATCGTGCAGAGGGACCTCGAGTCCATGGTACAGTGGCACAGCGGTAGAGCTGCTGCCCCACTGTGTCAGAGACAGGGGTTCGATCCTGACCATGGTAATAACCATCAGGTTATTAAACACTACAACATCCAAGCAGGCTCCAAGCTATATAGACTTGGTGGCATTATCTTTGACTTTGCACCATTATTGTTCATTTATTTGTCTGTTTGTTATATAAAGTATTGCGTGCCTCATCGTCAGAATCATGGGTTCAATCCTGACATCAGGTACTCTCTGTGTGGAGTTTGCACGTTGTCCCTGTGACCACGTGGGTTTCCTGCGGGTGCTCCGAGCTTCCTCCCACATCCTAAAGACGTGTCATTTTGTGGGTTAATTGGTCACTGTATATTGCCCCTAGTGTGCGGGGAGTGGATGGGAATGTGGGATAACGTGGAACTAGTGTGAACGGGTCTGTGCTGTATCTCTACGCTAAACTAAACCAAGCTAAAGAGCCACCATCATATCAATGTGAATCAATGGTCAGCATGGACTCGATGGGCCGATGGGCCTGTTTCCATGCTGTATCTCTACCTCCCACATCCTAAGACTTGCAGGTTGGCAGGTTAAATGGGCTCTGTAAATTGCCTCTGGTGAACACAGGAGAATTAGCGAAAGTTGGTTGACAAGCGAATGGATTCTCGATAGATGTTTGAGACTGTCATTGAGGGATTGTTATGCGAGGCAGCGTGGCCTCCCCTTACATCGTTAGAAAATATGAAAAATGAAAAGAATTGCTTAAAAAAAAATCTGCAAATGCTTGGCACGCCTGTTGACTATTGGGTTAGAGGTCACTGATGTAAACCATTGACACTATTCCTCTGTTTACAGATTCTCCTTGGCACACTGAGTCTTTCCAGCATCCTTTTGGCTCTGATTTCAATTATGGAGGATTTCTTTTACAAATTAGTGCAATAGAATGTTAGATATAAATCTTTTGAGGTTCCACATCAAGATTTCACAGCCCTGAGGATGTCTTTTAATGGGAGCAGAATGTTAAATATTGTGCAGGTCAACAACTCCATGGAATATTTTTATACATTTTGGCCACGTTGCCTTTGAGTGAATAATTTCAGTGTATAAGCGAAACATCTTAGTGGTGGAAGCTGGGTGGAGTTGGAGGGAATGTGGGGAGAATAGAAAATGGCATTAATGTAGGATTGGTGTAAATGGGTGGCTGATGGTTTAGTTTAGTTTAGTTTAGTTTAGAGACACAGCATGGAAACAAGCCCTTCGGACCATTGAGTCCATGCCGACCAACAATCCCCTAATTCTCCTAACACCCAAGTGTATTAGTTCTGTGTTAGCCCACTTTTGCATCCTACACACTAGGGGCAATTTACAGAAGCCAATTAACCTACAAACCTGCACGTCTTTGGAAAGGTCGGCACAGGGCGGCAAGATGGTGCAGCGGTAGAGTTGCTGCCTTACAGAGCCAGAGACCTGGGTTTGATCCTGATGACGGGTGCTGTCTGTACAGAATCTGTACGTTCTCCCTGTGACCACGTGGGGTTTTTTTAGATTTAGATTTAGAGATACAGCGCAGAAACAGGCCCTTCGGCCCACCGGGTCCGCGCCGTCCAACGATCCCCGCACACTAACACTATCCTACACCCAATAGGGACAATTTTTACATTTGCCCAGCCAATTAACCTACATACCTGTATGTCTTTGGAGTATGGGAGGAAACCGAAGATCTCGGAGAAAACCCACGCAGGTCACGGGGAGAACGTACAGACTCCGTACAGACAGCACCCGTAGTCAGGATCGAACCTGAGTCTCCGGCGCTGCATTCGCTGTAAGGCAGCAACTCTACCGCTGCGCCACCGTGCAGGTGCTCTGGTTTCATCCTATACTCCAAAGATGTACGGGTTTGTTGGTTAATTGGCTTGTCTAGGATTGCGCTACTGTACGGGGTGATTGCTGGTTGGCGCAGATTCGGTGGGCCGAAGGGCCTGTTTCTGCACTGTATCTCTAAACTAATGTAAATGTAAATGTGGGAGGAACCCAGAAAACCCGGAGAAACTCCACGCGGTCATTGGGAGAATGTACAAACTCCGTACAGACAGCACTCGTTGTCAGGATCAAACACGGGACTCTGGCGCCGTACGGCAGCAACTCTACCGCTGCGCCACTGTGCCCACTGGCTAGTGCAGACTTAATGGGCCGAAGGGCCTGTTTCTCTAATGAGAAATGTATGACTCTAATGAGAGGTATAAATAGGGTGGACACACGCTATTTATTAAACAAAAATTAGAGGCCATAAATTGAAGGTGAGGGGAAAAATCTAAAAGGGACCTGAGGGGCAACTTCTTCATAGAGAGTGGGGTGCATAAATGGAATGAACAGCCAGAGAAAGTGGTTGAAGTAGGTACAATAACCACATTTAAAAGACATTTGGATGGTTACACGGATGTTTGGCACACACTCGGTGGAAAAAGGACTTGTTTCAATTTTGTCTGACTCCAATGTCAGACACCAAAGAAGACTAATTCAAACTCTGTCATGGGAGGAGATTGTCATGGCCTGATTCAATAACTCTGCTAACCCATGAGAGCTGTTAACCCTGGGCCACTCAAGGTTTTCTCTGGAACACTTGAGGTTGAGCGGTAGAGCTGCTGCCTCACAGCGACAGACACCTGGGTTCCATCCTGACCACGGGTGCTGTCTGTGCGGAGTTTGCATGTTCTCCCTATGACCGCGTGGGTTTTCTCCGGGTGCTCTGGTTCCCTCCCACTTTCCGAAGACGTTCAGATTTGTAGGTTAAAGGTTGTCTTCTGTAAATCACCCCTAGTGTGTAGGATGCGAAAGTGTGATAACGTAGAACTAGTGTGGGGGCTGGCCTGGACATGGTGGGCCAAATGGCCTGTGTCCAGACTGTATCTTTAAACTAAACTAAAATAAACTAAACTAAACTAAAATATATATGTAGGAAGGAACTGCAGATGCTGGTTTACACTGAAGATAGGCACAAGTCAGACACAAAATGCTGGAGTAACTCAGCGGGTCAGGCGGCATCTCTGGAGAAACGGAATAGGTGACGTTTCAGGTCGGAACCCTTCCTCAGACTGAAAGTTGAAGTGGAGCAAGCACAGAGGGGGAGCAACGAGAGAGCATGTTGCTAAACTCTCGTCGAAGAGAGGAGGAGAACTTCTTCAAAGTGGACATACCTTGAGGAGAAATCGCAGTGGAGCAACACAGATGCTCCCGAGATGCTGCCTGACCTGCTGAGTTACTCCAGCATTTTGTGAATAAATACTGAAAGTTGAAGTGGTGGGTTGGGGGGGTAAATAAACTAAAATAAAATACATTCCCAATCATTAATGGCGGTGAGTTAAACCTCAATACTGTGAAGCATCAGATTAAATGAAAGCCTTTGATGTTAAGATTCATGAGGTGAACGTTGACTAACCAGGGGGTGACCTGAGAGGGATTAGGGAAAGACAGGACTGGAGTGCAGGAGACTTCCTGGATGGTACGTGCCTCCAGCCCTGCTCACACAAACAATTATAAGTTGAAAGGAAACGCCAAACTCTTGGTAATAATCAACATCCTTTCATAAAAAAATATAAACAGATGTTTAAAATGCCAAATTATTCTTCCTCCAGGTTGCAGGTTTTCATGGAAACATAGAAAATAGCACTATGTTTCAGAAGTAGAAGCTCCGACATTTTCACCATTTTGTACGTTTTTCTTCAATTTAGTTTAGTTTGGAGATACAGCGTGGAAACAGGCCCCTCGGCCCACCGAGTCCATGTTGACCTGCGATCCCCATACACTAATGGCCTCTTACACACACTAGGGGAATTTACAATCTTTACCGAAGCCGATTAACCTACTAACCTGCACATCTTAAGTTTAAGAATAAGGGGTAGGCCATTTAGAATGGAGATGAGGAAAAACTTTTTCAGTCAGAGAGTTGTGAATCTGTGGAATTCTCTGCCTCGGAAGGCGGTGGAGGCCAATTCTCTGAATGCATTCAAGAGAGAGCTAGATAGAGCTCTTAAGGATAGCGGCGTCAGGGGGTATGGGGAGAAGGCAGGAACGGGGTACTGATTGAGAATGATCAGCCATGATCACATTGAATGGCGGTGCTGGCTCAAAGGGCCGAATGGCCTACTCCTGCACCTATTGTCTATTGTCTATCTTGGGAGGAAACCGGAGCACCCGGAAAAAACCTACGCAGGTCACGGGGGGGAGCGTGCAAACTCCATACAGACAGCACTCGTAGTCAGGTTCAAACCTATGTTTCTGGCACTGTAAGGCAGCAACTCTACCGCTGTGCCGCCCTGAGTTAAATCCAAATTTTAGACATCTGCAGTTTAATGCCTAACTGGTGAGAATTTCCTGGACCGAGGCATCTCCGACAGATGGGTTTTGTCACCAACCCTTCAGCATTGATTTGTTTCCTGCTCTGAATTGTTGGAGGGACAAAAGGGAGGCCATTCTGCCCAGCAGGTCTGTACTGGGTCAGTTTAGAGATGGAAGCAAGGCCTTTGGCCCACCGAGTCCACGCCGATATTAGATCACCTGTTCACGCTAGCACTGTGTTAACCCACTCTCTCACCCACTCCCTACACACCAGGGGCAATTTACACAGGCCAATTAATCTACAAACCCACACATCTTGTGGGAGGAAACCGGAGCACCTGGAGGAAACCCACGCGGTCACAGGGAGAATGTGCAAACACAACACGAAGAGCAGCCAATGCCAGGGTCGAACCCTGCTCTCCGGTGCAAAGGAAATACCATTTAGTGGTAAGAGAAGTCCAATTAAAGATAGTCTGAAGGTCTTCAATGAGGTAGATTGTACACTCTAGCTGGTGACCGGATGGTTCAGTTGCCTGATAACATCTGGGAAGAAACTGTCCCAGAATCTGAAGGTGTGCGTTTCCAAACTTCTGTACCTCTTGCCTGATGGGAGAGGGGAGAAGAGGGATCTAGATACATGTGATGATAAAGTACCATTGAACCATTGAACGGTTAAGTTACAGTTCTAGCAGCGAGAGTTGTGGACCATTGATCTGAAGGCAAGAGTCCAAATCTCTCCAAGGCATCTGGGGAGATTTAAAATTCAAGAAATGCATTGAATAGTCTCAGTAAAGTTATGCATGAAGGTGCTGTATTGGCATGAAAGAATGGGAACATTGACGACATATTTCTGGCCAGAACGAGAATGGAATGGATCCGTACTATCACCGAGTAGATTGGCCCGACCTCCCATCTACTTCTTGCCTAATGGGAGATGGGAGGAGAGGGATGTGTGTAAGTTTGTACGTTTTCCCTGTGGCCACGTGGGCTTCCTCCAGGTTCTCCGGTTTCCATCCACATCCCAAAAATGTGTGGGTTTGCAGGTTAATTGGCCTCTCTGTAAATTGCCCCTCGTGTGTGTGGAATGAATGCAAAGGTGGGATAACATCGAACTAGCGTGAACGGGCGTGAACGGTGTGGACTCAGTGGGCCAAAGGGCCTGTTTCCATGCTGTATCTCTAAACTACATGGATAGTGTATGGTACATGGATGGGATAGGCTGGGAGGGATGTGGGCCAGATGCAGGAAGGTGAAACCAGTGTAGATGGGGCATGTTGGTGGGTGTGGGCAAGCTGGGTCAAAAGGCCTGTTTCTGTGCTGCATGACTCCACGACTCTAAGGCTCTAAACCTGGTCATTTACTTCATGACCACAAATCACCGCGCTAATGGCTCACTAATGGTGTGACCAAAAAAAAGCCCCTTGTTTATTCAACAGACGACGCTGAGACAACTTAATTAACTTAATTTGTTAGGAATTAACATCAGTTTCCAATCTTTTAAGAAAAGACAGGGCTGTTTCTGGAGTCTCCCGTTGCAGTAATACAAACGGCTTATTTCTTTCTAACTAATGACCCTAAATCACCTACTAAACTGCACATTGCCACCACATCCCACTAAATTAGTTGTTAAAATGCCAATAGCACGTAAAGTTTCCATGGCAATAACTCTTCACCACATAAAAACAGTCGGAGGCTTGGGTTTTGTTAGGCAGATGTGAATTGGACATGGTCTCATTGAACGTCCTGGCATTATGAAATGCACAGTGACATATTTGTGGTATTTGCAAATCCAATTCACTAATATCCCATTACACAGGAGCTGCTCATTCCACACCCACCCTGTTCATGAAACTCCACCACAGCACATTCTAATTTGAGCATCTGTAGGAAGTTTTTCAACGTACGGTACAGTGGTAAAAGAGTAATGTCAGGGAGAAGAGCTATTGTTGTTAACAACAACACCCTGCATTTTAGTTCAGAGATACAGCGTGGAACCAGGCCCTTTGCCCACCGAGTCCACGCCGAAGCAGCGATCATCCCGTTCGCTAGTTCTATCTTAGACACTTGGGACAATTCTTTTACAGAAGCCAATTAACCTACAAACCTGCACGTCTTTGTAGTGTGGGAGGAAACCAGAACACCTGGAGGACACCAATGCGGTCACATGGAGAACATACAAACTCCATGCAGACAGCACCCATCGTCAGGAATGAACCCAGGTCTCTGGTGCAGTGAGGCAGCAACTCTACCACTGTGCCACTGTGCTGCCCTAACGCATATTGGTGTAAACTATAAACTAGTGGGTGGTCATCATTACCTTAGATAAACTCTGCTCCAAGGTGCTTTGGCGGCACGGTAGCGCAGCGGTAGAGTTGCTGCTTTACAGCGAATGCAGCGCCGGAGACTCAGGTTCGATCCTGACTACGGGTGCTGCACTGTAAGGAGTTTGTACGTTCTCCCCGTGACCTGCGTGGGTTTTCTCCGAGATCTTCGGTTTCCTCCCACACTCCAAAGGCGTACAGGTATGTAGGTTAATTGGCTGGGTAAAATGTAAAAATTGTCCCTAGTGGGTGTAGGATAGTGTTAATGTACGGGGATCGCTGGGCGGCACGGACTTGGTGGGCCGAAAAGGCCTGTTTCCGGCTGTATATATATGATATGATATGACCCCAGTCTTGGATGAGATGTTACTCTAAGGCCTCAGCTGCCCTCTCAAGTTGGGGGATACAGCAGTGTGGTGGTTAATTCACTGGATTAGCAGTCAGTGCTTATGAACCTCTATAGAACCTTGGCACGGCACATCGGCGCAGCGGTAGAGTTGCTGCCTTACTGCGTCAGAGACCCGGGTTCGCTCCTGACTATAGATGCTGTCGGCTCGGAGTCTGTACGTTCCCCCTGTGACCACGTGGGTGCTCCGGTTTCCTCCCACACTCCAAAGACGTGCAGGTTTGTAGGTTAATTGGCTTCAGTAAAAAGATTATAAATTTACCGTACCTTAATTGGTACGTGACAATAAACTGACCTTGAAACCTTGACCTTGAAACCTTGAAACCGTAATCCATATCCCTGCATTGGTTCGATGGTTCAATTGTTCGTTATTGTAACATGCACCGAGGTACAGGGAAAGATAGATCAGTCATGATTGAATGACGGAGTAGGGCTCAATGGGCCAAACGGCCTAATTCGGCTTGCATGACTTATGACCTATGAACTTATGAGCCCCAATATCACGTGACTTGCCACCTGTGTCTTTAAGCTCTGACTCGGACTTGACCACATGGTTCAGATCTTGTATGCATGAAGGTCTGTTTGCAGTTGTTCCGTTTAAATGGAAATGCTTAAATTTTTTACCCCTCTAAAGTTTTATATGGAAACACTTAAGGAGTCAAGATCCAGATAGTTCACACCCACAATGGGACCTAATAGATAAAATCCTGGCATGATATGAAATATTTATAAATACAGTCATAGGTATCGACTCAATTCTATTAAAAATGCATTAGCCATTCATTCTATGGTAAATAGAACTGATCTTATCTGTTCCTATTCATTTTATGAAATATGAACTACCTCTGATATCATGCATTGAGATGGTTATTGGAGACCTTTATAAGGTGAAATGTTAACAAGAACAGATTTTACAGAATAACAATGGAATTGTTAACTTCTAAGGAGTTACATTTAAAGTCAAACTGATCTCAGTGTCGGAATCCTTGCAAAAGATTCATGTTTTTCTCTCGAGCTCAATCTCTAGTCTTGTTATTGGAGTGATAATGTTATACAGCATGGAAACAGGCTTTTCGACCCCTCAAGTCCGTGCTGACCATCAAGCTCTCTTTTGCATTAATCCCATTTACTCTCCCCACATTCCCGTCAAATCCCCATTTGGGGACTTGGTGGGCGGCACGGTGGCGCAGCGGTAGAGTTGCTGCCTTACAGCGAATGCAGCGCCGGAGACTCAGGTTCGATCCTGACTACGGGCGCCGTCTGTACAGAGTTTGTACGTACTCCCTGTGACCTGCGTGGGTTTTCTCTGGGTGCTCCGGTTTCCTCCCACACTCCAAAGACGTGCAGGTTTGTAGGTTAATTGGCTTCAGTAAAAAGATTATAAATTGTCCCGAGTGTGCAGGATAGTGCTAGTGTACGGGGATCGCTGGTCGGCGTGGACACTGCGTGCCGAAGTGCCTGTTTCCACGCTGTATCTCTAAACTAAACTAAAGCTTGATCTACGGTCTTGAGTTGGTAACCAACGTAGCAACTGGAAAATTAAAATTCTAGTAATTAATCATCTCAATTAACTATAATACCACAGGACTCTTGTAACTAACTATATGGTTCATTAATGTTCTTTAAAAAAACATAGAACAGTACCTTTTGAGGAACAAGCCCATCAGCCCATAATGTCCATGCTGAACATGATACCAGGGTGAACTAATATCGTCTGCCTGTAACTCAAATTTTACCGTACCTTAATTGGTACGTGACAATAAACTGACCTTGAAACCTTGACCTTGAAACCGTAATCCATATCCCTGCATTGGTTCGATGGTTCAATTGTTCGTTATTGTAACATGCACCGAGGTACAGTGAAATTCTTTTTTAGCAAAAAGTTCAGTAAATTAGGCAGGAGAATGGTGTTGAGAGGGAAAGATAGATCAGTCATGATTGAATGACGGAGTAGGCTCAATGGGCCAAACGGCCTAATTCGGCTTGCATGACTTATGACCTATGAACTTATGAGCCCCAATATCACGTGACTTGCCACCTGTGTCTTTAAGCTCTGACTCGGACTTGACCACATGGTTCAGATCTTGTATGCATGAAGGTCTGTTTGCAGTTGTTCCGTTTAAATGGAAATGCTTAAATTTTTTACCCCTCTAAAGTTTTATATGGAAACACTTAAGGAGTCAAGATCCAGATAGTTCACACCCACAATGGGACCTAATATATAAAATCCTGGCATGATATGAAATATTTATAAATACAGTCATAGGTATCGACTCAATTCTATTAAAAATGCATTAGCCATTCATTCTATGGTAAATAGAACTGATCTTATCTGTTCCTATTCATTTGATGAAATATGAACTACCTCTGATATCATGCATTGAGATGGTTATTGGAGACCTTTATAAGGTGAAATGTTAGGAAGAACAGATTTTACAGAATAACAATGGAATTGTTAACTTCTAAGGAGTTACATTTAAAGTCAAACTGATCTCAGTGTCGGAATCCTTGCAAAAGATTCATGTTTTTCTCTCGAGCTCAATCTCTAGTCTTGTTATTGGAGTGATAATGTTATACAGCATGGAAACAGGCTTTTCGACCCCTCAAGTCCGTGCTGACCATCAAGCTCCCTTTTGCACTAATCCCATTTACTCTCCCCACATTCCCGTCAAATCCCCATTTGGGGACTTGGTGGGCGGCACGGTGGCGCAGCGGTAGAGTTGCTGCCTTACAGCGAATGCAGCGCCGGAGACTCAGGTTCGATCCTGACTACGGGCGCCGTCTGTACAGAGTTTGTACGTACTCCCTGTGACCTGCGTGGGTTTTCTCCGAGATCTTCGGTTTCCTCCCACACTCCAAAGACGTACAGGTATGTAGGTTAATTAACTGGGTAAATGTAAAAATTGTCCCTAGTGGGTGTAGGATGGTGTTAATGTGCGGGGATCGCTGGGCGGCACGGACTCGGTGGGCCGAAGGGCCTGTTTCCACGCTGTATCTCTAAATCTACAAAATCCCACCCAATTCTGCCAAACGCTGGAGAGATGTACCGACGACAGTCTCCACCCTTCTTCTGCTTGGATGGTCATTCAGTTTGAAGAAGGAAGGGTCTCGACCCGAAACGTCACCCATTCCTTCTCTCCTGAGATGCTGCCTGACCTGCTGAGTTACTCCAGCATTTTGTGAAATACAGACCTGAAACATTGTCTGTCCATTGCCCTCCATTCATGCTGCCCAACCCTCTGAGTTCCTCCAGCAGTTTGTGTTTTACAAGATCTGGATCTGGAATGGGTGGGTTGCCACCTGTTTCATGGGGAAAGATTGGTTTGTATCCACTGGAGTTCAGGAGGATGAGAGGGGATCTGATTTGATGGTGACACAGTGGCACCAGAGGCCCTGGGTTGATCCTGACCACGGATGCTGTCTACGTGGAGTCTTCACGTTCTCCCTGTGACCGCGTGGGTTTCCTCTGGGTGCTCCGGTTTCCTCCCACATCCCAAAGATGTGCGGGTTTGTAGATTAATTGGCCCTCTGCAAAATTGCCTCTATTGTGCAGGGAGCGGATGTGAAAGTGGGATAACGTAGAACTTGTGTGGACAGGTGATCTTGGTGAGTCGAAGGGCCTGCTTCCATTGTGTATCTGTAAACCAACACTAAAACTGATCAGATCGTGAGGGATCTTGATCGAGTGGATAATAATATATAATAATAAACATTTATATTTTATAGCGCTTTTG